>NW_016807690.1:1859502-1870651 GCF_001698545.2 Rhinopithecus bieti
ACACCAAGAAACACCAAGTGTTAACAAGAATGTGGAGAAACTGAAACCCTTGCGCATTGATGGTGAGAATGTAAAGTGGTGTAGCCACTACGGAAAACAGAAAGAAGTTTCCTCAAAAAATTAAAACTAGTATTAGCATATGATCCAGCAATCCCACTTCTGGGTATTCATCCAAAAGCATTGAAATCAGGATCTCAAAGAGAGACCTACACTTCCATGTTCATTGCAACATTATTCACAATAGCCAAGAGGTGGAAATAATCCAAATGCACATCAGTGGACAAATGGATAAAGAAAATGTGGTACAGGCCGGGCGCGGTGGCTCAAGCCTGTAATCCCAGCACTTTGGGAGGCCGAGACGGGCGGATCACGAGGTCAGGAGATCCAGACCATCCTGGCTAACACGGTGAAACCCCGTCTCTACTAAAAAATACAAAAAACTAGCCGGGCGAGGTGGCGGGCGCCTGTAGTCCCAGCTACTCGGGAGGCTGAGGCAGGAGAATGGCGCAAACCCGGGAGGCGGAGCTTGCAGTGAGCTGAGATCCGGCCACTGTACTCCAGCCTGGGAGACAGAGCCAGACTCCGTCTCAAAAAAAAAAAAAAAGAAAGAAAATGTGGTATATACATGCAATGGAATATTATTCAGTCTTTAGAAAGAAGGAAATCCTTTCATATGCCACAACATAGATGAACTTTGAGGACATTAAGCTAAGTAAAATGAGCCAGTCACAGAAGGATAACTACTGCATGAATCCACTTATAGGAGATATCTAAAATAGTCAAATTCATAGAAGCAAAAAGCAGAATGGTGGTTGCGGGGGTTAGGGAAAGGGGAAAAAGGGAAGTCGCTGTTCAATGGGCATAGTTTCAGTCACACAAAACAAAAACTTTTAGAGATCTGCTGTACAACAACTTGCAAATAGCTAACAATATTGTACTGTACACTTGAAAATTTATTAAGGGGTAGATCTCAGGTGTTTTATCACAAATTTTCTAATGGGAAAATGGGGAAAGGCATGAGCAGAAAATTCACAAAATTAAACCAAAAAATGGCAATTAAACATACGAAAAAATGTTTAACTTAACTCATCATTAGAGAAATGAATTTCAAGTATACTGAGATACCATTTCTTTCCTGAAAAGTAAGAAATTTGCAAAAACAATAAAATAAAAACTGTAACACCACACTCCCTCAGCAAGGCTGTGGAGAAGCATGCACTCTCACACCTCGCTGATGGAAAAGCAAACTGATGGACATTCTGGTTCTGCACAACCACATCTCACCTGTTAGATGAGAATCTGGGAGTACCTAAGGGGAACTTCACACGCACTTATCTTTTGACCCAATAATCTCATTTCTAGGAATCTACCCTGAAGACACACCTCCAACCATATGAAAATTCTATGTTCAGGTTTACTCACTGCAGCATTGTTTGTCATTACAAAACACTGGAAACAGCCTAAATGCACATGCACAGAAGAACAGCTGGGTAACCTGTGGTACGCAGTGAAGTACTATGAAGCTCTCTTTGAAATGACATCGAGTAATTTCCAGGACATGCTTTCAATCAAAACAGGCAAAGCTCTTTGTATAGAGAAAAGCTGACCATACCCTCCTTCCCAGAGGCAGGCAGCCCAAACTGGGACTGGGAGGTGTTTTAACTCTCATCAAATTCGAAGTTTTGATTATTACACAAGAGTGGGTACCTAATTATCAATTGAGACTTTGTCTTATGACTTAAAAGTAACTATAGATTTCTTTATGAATACACAGAAACAACGTAAGGTCTAGTGGAGTTTTCACCTCAACCAAGAGGGAAATTTATCTCCCTAAATAAATTCTAAAGGGAGAGTGAGCTGTAACATACAGTTTTGATTGCATCCTACCGGTTATGTCTGTTCAGCACGAAGGTTACAATCCACGGCCGAGTCATGGTCACCATAAGCAGCCGTTTCTCCGAAACACGAGACAGAAGGCTAACCCAGCCCATGAAGGAAATGCTCTCCACAAGTGTACATGAGATGGACTTTAAATATTTCTTCCTCTTAATCCAGGCCACCTTGGTGATGTGCTGTTGCTATAGGTGTGGTTGGAGAGTTTTCTGGAAGCATCTCTCTCACTGCTTACTTCCACTGCTATACCCTGAATACATAGATTCCTAAAGGTTGACTTGCCAACAGCCAAGCTGAATACTGACCTCAGAAAAGCAATTCTTCCTTCTGGTTATGCATATTCTGGGGAAGTGCCTTCCACAGGCAGAGAAAGAGGGCAGTGATCCCTGAGACTGGCTGAAAGCATGTCCAAAGAGCACAGGAGGAAAGGAAGGTGAGCGAAGGTAGTACTGTGTATGTGGTGATGAGGGAAACGGTACTTCTGGGCTGGTTGGTGCCTGCTCTACTTTTCTGCACAGCCAAGCTAAAAGCACTGCCCTGGCTGGAGAAGCAAAGGACTCACAGGGACAGGTCCAGCGGCAGCCACAGGTCTCTTCCACTTTAACAGGGGACTGGCTGTTGGGGCATGAAGGCCTCAGCCCCCGGTCACAGTTGACCCGATGACTCTTCAGTAAGGTCTGGCCATCTGGCTGGCAAGTCACAGTGTGGCACTGGTCTGGCAAGGTCCAGACGTCCCCAGGCTGCAGAAGCAAACAGTAGATTCAGGCAGGGAATAAGATGAGGTACCCCAACTCTAAGCCTATTTGCCAGATAACTGACTCCTAGAATTGAACACAGGCCTACACAGCAAGAAGGCCTCCTGTTCATGAGACAGGAAGCAAAACATAAAATGTACAGATGGACCCTCAAAAACAAGATAACAGTGAGAGGAAGCACTGGACTAAGACCAAAGGAGGAAAAATTAACCAGTGGGAACAAGAACCCCAAACACATCTCTAATCTTTCTTTCAAAGTCAACAGAAAGGAACTTACCCTCTTCTCATTCCCATCTTCATCCATGCAAATCCTAACAAATCCTGCAACAGACACAAATAAGATCTTAGTTCCCATCTTTCACCCAGAAATTCTGAACCATTCACAATGTCTGCTAAAGCAACCTGGTCTAGTTTTTGAAGTCATCTCAACTCTTCTGAAAAGAATCTGAACAAGGTTAACAGTGGAGACACAGGGACACGAGGCTAAAAGGTGGTCATCCTGTGGTTCTTCAGACATGCTGTGTGGTTATTAATAATTATGATGCCAGTAACAGTGATAATATGGCAATAACTACAGCTTACACTGTCATTATCTTAGTTCACATGTAGATCATGCCAGGGATGGGGAAGGTGAGGAGATGAAGCAAGATCCTGGAAACCTGAAAGAGATCTAACTTGAAGATTCCTACCAAGAGAGCTGCCATCTCTCTGTACAGCTATTAGCTATAAGTCAACACTTGCATAGCGCTATTACCCTTTAAGGGCAAACTTGCATTGACTTTTTCCCCTGAAGGACAGTAGCTCTATGCAGGTTCTGACTTATAGCTAGTAATGGGAAAATATACAAACCCAGCCCCAAAAAGCGTGTGTGTGTATGTGCGTGTGTGTGTGTATACACACATATATACATATATATGAAATGTATATATGTACATTTCATAAACATGTCATTCATATACATACATATATACGTATATATGTATACACATATATGTGTGTGTGTGTATATATATATATTTTTTTGTTTTTGAGACGGAGTCTCACTCTGTCACCCAGGCTGGAGTGCATTGGCACAATCTCAGTTCACTGCAACTTCTGCCTCCTGGGTTCAGGTGATTCTCCTGCCTCAGCCTCCCGAGTAGCTGGTACTACAGGCGTACGCCACCACGCCTGGCTAATTTTTTGTATTTTTAGTAGAGACGGGGTTTCACCGTGTTAGCTAAGATGGTCTTTATCTCCTGACCTTATGATCTGCCTGCCTCAGCCTCCAAAAGTGCTGGGATTACAGACGTGAGCCACCGCGCCCGGCCAAAAGCATTTTTTTTTTAAGTTTCTAACCTAAAATCAACTTAAACTCTGGTACTTTGACATGAGTCGCCACGTTATTGTATTTCTAAAGCCCTTTATACCCATGTTGAGGGTGAGTCTAGGCCCATGGGGAAGAAGACTGTATCTACGACACGCTGGGGTTCCTTGCTTATGTCTTCTGATTCTTTTGTCCAAGATCCCTCCTACACAAATAAGCCTAGGCTCTCTCTGCCAAGTTCACATGGACAATTAGAGTGGAAACAGGACCATACACAGAAAGCTTTCTGCTGGCCCCATGAGGGTTTGTGGTATCAACCTCCCAGGAGCAGAAACTTAAAGGTCCTGGTCTACAAAATAATCTTCATTCAAGGCCAAATCTTATGCATGGGCACCCCCGGGGTCTCTTCAATAGTATTTTTGTTTCTATGGTGGGTTTGTTTTGGAGCCTTTTTTTGAGAGAAGAAAGAAAGGTATTAATAAGACTCACCAGAACACAGTTTGTGGAGGAAGGAATTGCCCAAGGTGACCATGGTAGGGAGGTCTTCGATTCGCTGGAGCTTCACCACGTTAGAGTCACCTGCTGGGCCTGCCAAGATCCTTAGCTGGGCTGCATCGTAGCGATCTCCAATTCCAATAGGGAACACTGTCACCCCTAGAGTTAGCGAAGAGACAGGAAAGGATCTGCGGGCAAGTAGGCTCAAAATGGACTGGCTTGACGTTATATCCAGCATCTGAACAGAGCCTCATGTTTTCCAGGCTGGTCGCATACACCAGCCCTACAAGGAAGATATTCAGTCAACAGATATTAATGAGCTCCTACTCTGTGTCAGGTACTATTGCAAGCAATAGGGATACAGCAGTGAACCAAGCATATAAAGTCCCTCCCTGTCCCCCGTCCTCATGGAGAGATAAGACAACCAACACACAAACAAAGTAAATATATAGAATTTCAGATGTGGGTAAATGCTTAGGAAAAAAACAAAATGAGATGAGGAGGATGAGAATGCCCAGGGCTGAGGTGGGGGTTACTGTTGCATACACGGCAGTTGGAGAAGCACTTGGTGAAAAGATGGCATCTGAGCAGAGACCTAATGTAAGGATAGAAGGAGCCAAGAAGATATCTGAGGGAGGGACATCCCAAGCAGAGAGAAGAGTGAGTGCAAACGCCCCACAGCAGAAGTGTGACTGCATGCTCCCGGGGGCTGGGGAAAGAGGGACAAGCAAGAGAGGGAAAGGGCATGGATCAGGCAATGCTCCATTGGCCATGGCAAGGACTCACCATGTTCTGTGAATGAAACAAAGCCAGCCAAGACGACAGAGCAGAGGGACAGGAGCTGACTTTGATTTTAAAGGGCCACTGCAGCTGCTATGCTGAGAATGAGCTGCAGGGAACAAAAGTGGAAGCTGGGGTTCCAGTTAGACAGCTATTTCAATAGTCCAGGTGAAAGATGATGGGGACTTGGATTGAGGTGACCCTGGTGGACATGGTGTGGAGTGGTATAACTCTCAATGTGTTTTGAAGATGGAGCTATAGTTTATTCGTGGCTTGCATGGAGGTATCAGGAAAAAGGAGGAAGAATCAAGGATGCTGAGCTTTTTGAACCGAACAACTGGAAGGTTGGAATTGCCATTCTCTAAGATGAGAAAGATGAGAAAGATGGATGTGAAAATCAGGAGTTTAGTTTTGCCTATTGGAGCATGCAAGCTGAGTTGAGGAGATATGAATTTCAAAGTCAGAGATGTATAAATATATTTAGACCCATGACACTGAACTAGACCACCAAGGGGGTGTATGTAAGAAGAGAAGAGAAAATATCACAGGGCTGAGCCCGGAGAACATGCATGCTCATTTACACATGAAAAACCGAGGCTTTGGGTGGTTAAATGACTTGCTCTGGATCATGTCCACTTCCTCAAGACCACAACTGCTTCCTATCCCAAAGAAAATCTTTCTTTGGATTCTTGATACTAAAGGAGAAAAAAATTTCCATCCTGAAATTCCTCAATTCAGCTCTCCAGAAATTTCTAGGAATTTGCAATGTGCTTCAGGTTGGAGCGGATTTTCTACTAGCAGTTTTTCAGCTATCGTGTTTGTTATATTATCCAAATATTTATCCTTTCCCTTTTAGTGTCCTTTAGCCTAAAATCACAGATTTCATAAACATGTCGCATTCATTCACTCAACAAATGTTAAATGGTCACCTATTTTGTGCATCATACACAGATGATACAAAAATAAGCAAGTTCTTCCCCTGCCTTCAAAGAACTCCCAGTTTTTTGCAAGGAATAGATACGTTACAAATATGATACAATACGATTTTGCACATTTTGAGTAGCTCATATGTGACATAGAGAATGGAGCAAGTAACTTTCTCAGGAAGAACATCAGGAAGACAGCAGAGGTTCTGACAGCACTCCTAGGCAGGGTTCTGAAAGATTAACAGTTCTCCAGGTGGCCATGAGGGGACTCAAAGTCACTCAACTCACCCAGACCTCCTTCAGCTGGGAGGTGGTCCCTCAGACTCTACCACCTGTCCCGGTTCACATCCTGTTGATATTAAGAACATGATAAGCACATGTTCTCATGGAGCACAAGGCTGGACATGTGGCCCCTTCCCTTTCTTACAGCATGATCCTTTGTCTCTCATCCATTCAACCCTGCCAAGCCCATTAGCCTGGTACCAGGAACGAACTCTAAATACATGGAAGTCCCCATTGGTTCTCAAGGCCCCACAATGAATCACTGTGGCCTCAGACATGACATTTTAGTAAGAAACCACGAATCCTCCTTTAGAAAGGAAAGGCATAGAGGTAGGATCACTCCTGGACACAAAGGGAAAATGTGGAGAAATTAAAGGTTATAATTAGTCATTAAGATGTAGTATCAACACACACTTATTATTGTTTGGTTTCCAAATCACATTGTGATTGGATAATTTCCTGCTGTTTGATACCAGGACAGAGGTCGGTACTGAGTATATTTAATATCAGCCACAACATCCAAAAGTAACCCCAGCCCACTTTTAATCCTCTATCATTTCTAAAGTCTCGTTCTCCTGAATTGAGGACTGTACATCAGATTCTTACTGTTGGATCTGGCGGCATCAGCTGCTGCATCCACCGAATCCACAGAGACGTCCATGACCAGGATGACCACAGCCTTCGAGGCTCCCGGCCTGGCACCATGCATTTCTGAAGTCAAGTATCGCACAGCAAAGCCCAAAGCATCCCCTGAGGATGGAGAACAGATCACGCCAAGTCAGTACTGACTGCGGCCGGACACCCTGCCTCACGGAGGATCCTTAAGTTACTCAAAAGCTGAATGATTCAGAGACTCCGAGGAACACCCAGTGGAGATCTGGAAGAGACCTGGAAGAGCATCTAGCCCCTCACTTTCCAGAAGAAGAAACTAACGCCAAGAAGCAAAGTGACTGGCCGAGGTCACACAGTCATTTATGCCAAAAATTAGAAGCAGAATGGAGATTCTGCATCCAGCCTGTGGCACCAATGTTACCGATTTGGCTGGGGCCTCCCTCCCGCTGCATGACGTCCACAAGGCTCAGCAAATGGGCTTTCTCCAGGGCCACATTCCACGGCACGTCAATGTTGGTGATGCTTCCATACTGCAGCACAGACACCTGAGTGAGATGAGGCCCTAAACGGAACAAGAAAATGGGGATTATTTTGAATCAAGTGGAGTCCCAAAAAGAGCCTCTTCATCACTGGCTGCTTCAGGTGCCTCGCTCACTCACCTATATTGGCTTTTGAAATGAAAGCCTTGGCAAAACTCTTCATTTCATCAAAATAAGAAGCTGGGAAACTGGAGGAGCCATCCAGGAGAAGGATCACATCCAGGGGCTGGCTGCAGTCTGCAATGACAACCAGGAAGGTGAGCACACAGGTGCCAGCAGGGACATTGGCCGCCAGGCCTACAACCTGAAATCCAATAGGATCTGCAGGGCAGGCTGACCACGTGGCACCACCAAGGGCGGGGGAGTGCCTTCATGAGTGCAAGGGTAACATGGGCCAGGGAGGAGGGGATGGGAGAGATGGAGTTCCTGGGGCCTGACTACCTCAGGTTTGGAGACATTGAGAAGACTCCGATTCTACCCAAAGGAAGTTTGAATGTCTACAAATAAAAGTGGCAGGCATGGACTTCCTCAGTAACAAGGGGCCACCACTTTTCTAGAATTGAGTAAAATACTGGCCTGGCAAGACAAGGAGACTGCAAAAGGAAATGGAGCGGCAGCCCCTCCCTGGACAATGAGCCGCTGTCCTCAGATCTTGCAGGGCAGGTGAACGTACTGTGATGATTCCAGCTACAAATGCCTAGTGCTCCTGTTAGTGTCTGAGCACATCTGAGATTTGATGAAATTATGTAATTGTTGCTTTCCTCAGCAAAAATATTACAAGAATTTAAATACAACTATGAACATGAATAAAAATATGAACATGAATAAAAACAAAGAAACAAAAGTACTGACAAGTGTGAGACTCAAAAGATACTAAAAGAAAGCTAGTTATTCTGGGATGGTCCCAAACACATTGAATAAAGATGTTCAGGAACTAGGAATGGATTAGATGCCAGTGTCAGTAAAAGGACAAAGCAGTGGGAGCAAGCATTTTTTTGAGCACTTGTCATGTGCCAGATACTATTTTAAGCAAGTAGATGCTATTATTATCACCATTTTATAGATGAGGAGACTGATATACAAAGAGGTTAAGTACTTGCCCAAAATTACCCAGCTAACAAGTGGCAGAGACAAGATTCAAACTAAGGCAGTCTGACACCAGTTTCTGAAGACTGCACCTGCTACCTGGCACCTGACTTCCTGGTCTCGCCCTGAAGAATGTCAGCTACTCAGAATAATTTCACCCACCCAGTATGGTCAAAAGGAAGCTTATCCTCACCACCTTTAACAGAGGTTACCTTGAAAGCAGAGGGTGGAATGGGTGGGGAAGAGGCTGTGTGATAAAGTAAGACTTGCTTTTTTTTTTTTTTTTTTTTTTCACTCCTTCCTGGTATTGTTTAAATGTTAACAATAGGCTTCCATTACCTTTGAATTTATATAAGCACGCACAATAAGAAAAGATCTTCCCCCAAAAAAGGATCACAGTCTGTCTCCCTGCCAGGGAGGTGAGGAAACACGGGCCCTTTGAAGGCAAGGTTCAACCAAGGGCACACAGAGCAGGGACGCCAGGATTGGAACCCGAGTCACATCTCGGCAGATGCACACAGCACCAAGGCCACGCCAGCCCTCGCCCAGCCCTCCCACCTGCACACAAGGTGCCAGCATACCAGGGGGAGGGGAGAGGGTGGGGATCTTCAGCCCCTCTCCGGAGCAGCAGCTCTGCAGCACCAGGTCAGGAGCCTCTCGGGGGAGCGTCTCAAAGTCCTGGATGAGGATGGGGGCATTGGGCCAGCCAATCCTCTCCAGCTCCTGCACGTTGGCATGAGGGCCCACTCCAATGGGCACCACCTGGATGTCTCCAGGCAACCTCTTGATCTCATCAGAGGCAGGATTTCCAGTGACCATGTAGACCAGGTTGGGCGCCTGCTCCCGGTCACCCTGGCTGACCAGGAAGCTGTGCTCGGAGAGGTACTGCAGGGCCAGCCCCGTGTTGGTCCTGTTGCCGCCCTGGTAGCGGATCTCTCGCACCCGCTGCAGG
The DNA here is from genome assembly GCF_001698545.2 of Rhinopithecus bieti. NCBI lineage: Eukaryota > Metazoa > Chordata > Mammalia > Primates > Cercopithecidae > Rhinopithecus > Rhinopithecus bieti. Next base: position 1,869,129 of record NW_016807690.1, read on the forward strand.
ATGTCCCCTTTGGACTGTGCCTCGCTGAAGGGGTACTCCACCGCCACCGTATAGGAGTACTGCAGTACCGTGACATGGATGCCGTCCTGGCCCACATCCATCCGCTGAATCACCTCCTCCATGAACTCCTTGCTCCTGTTGAAGTCGGCTTCACCAATGTTGTCCGATCCTTCCAGGACAAATGCCACATCCAGAACCATGGAGTTCCTCTTGAGCCCCAGGGTCGAAACCCCCAAGAGCCCTGGGCCCACAGTGACTTGTGCCATGTCGGGGGCCAGAGTAGGAGGAGGGGCTTCAGGGGCAAGGTCACAGAGGTAGCTAACAATCTCATCCCTTTGCTGTTCCAGCTCATCCACACCGCTCAGCACGAAGGCCTTGTTCTCAGGGGACTGCTTCTCAACAAGGCGGATCTGTTTGAGGTTGGCATGGGGCCCAATGCCCACCGGGATTATGATGACCTTCTTCTTCTTCAGGCCCTGGACGTAGCGGACAAAGTTCCGGGACATCCGTTGGGGCTCCTGGCTGGCCATCAGGAGCAGGACGATGCGGGAGGCTTCAGGGCGGTCGATCTTGCCAAAGATTTGGAACAGGGTGTATTTCAAGACCTCACTGGTGGAGGCCACCTGGCTGCCCGCATACTTCACCTGGCTGGCAATGCGCCGCAGCTCTGACGGTCGTTTCCGGTCCTTGAGCCCGATGTAGGCGTGGGAGCCATCGTGGTACTCCACGACGGCCACGCGGACCCACTTCTGGGAGATGCGCAGCCGCTCCATCATGTCCACCACAAAGGCCTTCAGCACTTCAAACTCAGCCTCGGACAGCCTGGAGGAGCCATCCAGCAGGAAGACCAGGTCCAGTAGCCTGCTGCAGTAGAAATCGTGCAAGGGCGCTTCTGAGATGTCCTCCACATACGGAGTGGTGGGGCTCACCGGGGCATCTGTGGGAGGCACCACAAGGCCTCTCGGCTCCTCGCAGGCTTCACAAGTGAAGTTGACACCATCACAGTGGCTGCAGCAAAGAGCGAAGAAATTGAAATGGTTCAGGAAGAACCTATGGACACTTCTGAGCCCTGTAGTGTATGACCACTTCCATATTCCCACAGAATCTCCTGCCTGTTCCACGTGAACTTGAGATCCCATGGACCGTTCCACACCCAAGTGAGATGTCACTGTTTAACATCTGTCCCCAAATAGGATGCATCACCCCCCTCCAAAACACACACATAGCAGACTTCTTTTGACTCTAGAAACCAAAGCTTTAGCCTATCCTAGTAAATGAAAAAATATATTCGTTGTTCTAGGCCATCCACACAGCCACTCAAAGCTGATTTCTTTTCAACCTACATCTTTAGCAACATGAATACTTAATTATAATCCAAGCTTCTTACAAATGTCTCCAAGAACAAATGTTACTAAAATGTGGACACTCACCTGTGCTTGTAAATGTTCTGTCAAAGATAAATGCTTTACAGTACATATTCTAACAGAATGTAAATTTTATTTATTTATTTATTATTTTTTTTT
>NW_016807690.1:1870942-1876551 GCF_001698545.2 Rhinopithecus bieti
TTTTAGTTTTTGAGATGGAGTCTTGCTCTGTCGCCCAGGCTGGAGTGCAGGGGCGCGATCTCAGCTCACTCTAACCTCCACCTCCCGGATTCAAGGGATTCTCCTGCCTCAGCTACTCCCAGTAGCTGGGACTACAGGCACCCGCCACCACGCCTGGCTCATTTTTTGTATTTTTAGTAGAGACAGGGTTTCACCATGTTAGCCAGGATGGTCTCGATCTCCTGACCTTATGATCCACCCGCCTCGGCCTCCCAAAGTGCTGGGATTACAGGCGTGAGCCACCGCGCCTGGCCATTGTATGAATTTTAAAACATGTTTAATATGTTGAGCCCTGAGAGAGAAAAAATTGGAGCAAAAACATTGTGGAAAGATGAATAGAGATTCAAAACCCCAGTTTTATCTAGCAGAACAAAGTATTTGGGAGTAGTAGACGGGTCCCCAAGACGTTAGGCCTAGGAAAAGACATTCACTCATTCCTCCAGCAGACATAGGGTAAGCACCTCTCATGTGCCGGGTACTGGCCGGGCTCTGTGCCCAGCCCCAAGCACACACAAGTCTGTAGCAGAGCAGTGGCCCCACACCCGTTCTCCCGGAGATTCCTCTCCTCGCAGCTCTGGGCTGTGTAGACAGGAGACAAGGCTGTGACCACAAAAGGCCCAGGACTGCAGACCCATGTGGTGATGGCCTGGGGGGATCTGGAGACAATGCTGGGGAACTAAGGAACTACGAGAGTCACCAATATTAGAGACTTCTGAATTGTTGAAGCACCACCTAAACCAGGATCTACTGGTTCTGAATTCATTTCTTTTTGGTTCCTAATTCACAAACTCCCACACTAACATGCCAAATTTCCAGGCTCTGCTGGTAACATCACCTTTTTGCCAGCGTCCTAGAAAGTGGCAAGACCTACCAGACCACAGGTGAAATCAAGTGTCCCTGTGGTGGAGACCAATATGGGCCAGGATCATCTCTTTGGACTCTCAGCATTGGAGGCACCTGGCCTTCAGCAATCCCAGTAAAGCTGACAAGATGGCAGTGCCCTGAGCCTGGGAAGTGTCCCCCTGTGGCTTGATCCCAGGTGATGCCCCCAGCCTGCTGTGGGACTACTGTCCACACACTACTTGAGCTTCAGCATGCACTGTGGCAGCTGCCCCTGCCCGTGTGCCAGCAAAGGAGGTGGGGAGAGGGCTCGAAGCTCTCATGCCCTCTTGGCACAGAACCCCAAGCCAGCATCAGAATCACCCCACCCTTTGCTCCCTACAGTCCCCGTTTCAGCATACGGAGTGTGCGCAGGCAGACTCTTACTAGGAAGTTAATTTCTCCTTCCCATGATCCACGAGATTTACTGCTTCAATCCTTGGTTAACGGTGCGTGAGTGACATACCTTCTAGTTTCCTGTGTTTGCTAGAAAACCCACCCCAGGCAGCGTTCGTTCTTGTTTGTACAGATGGTGGCGGCAAGAGCTGACTGGCAGCTGTGACCATAGACCCTCCCCAGCGAATTTACGTTCTCAAGTTTAAGTTCCCAGAAGGCTTGATCAGTGTCAGGGAGTGGTGTTGAATAGATCTGGATTTTAATAAATGTTCCCTACTTGTGAGCAGGACTTCGGAGGGCTCAGAGCTCACCCTGAGGACTCCTCACCTCCCCAAAGGCCAGTTTCCCAAAGGCAAGTCCAGTGAGAACCCAGGGTGAGAACAACGAGCACCTTCCCTCCCCATTATGACAGCCACACCCTGCGACCTTGCCTATGGTCCCCACGAGGTTCTCACTACCCTGAGGGCCCTGCGTTCCATCTCACGTTCCTCTCCTGAGTCCCCACCTCCAGGAAAAAACAAATCCGATTTTTATGGACACCTGTGCTCAGACTAGTCATGACCTACAAGGACAGTAAGTGACCATACCCCACCTTCAGTGAGCAAAGCAAAAACCTCTTAGGACTTACAAACCTATTAAGAGCAAAAACATATGTGGAGGAAGCAGTCTAGCCCACCCCTAAAGAAAAAGCAGCAAACCCTAGGAACAAACAAAATAATAAACTACACTAAGCAATGAATTAAATAAATAAACAAAGAAAATAAACTCAATCTCTCAACTCATGTAGCTAGGACTTTTTACCCAAAACCTAGTCTCTGAGCTGGCCCCCAGAGAACCAATAAGATTCATCACTGCAAACAACCCTGAAACCTGTTTTACCAAATCTGGCAGTGCTCAGGGTCGCTGGGATTCAAGGTGACTTTCTTTCCTGAGGCAAAACGCCGGCCAGCCGCCTCACACACCGGACAGTCTTCGGGGCTGACGCAAGTCTGCAAAAGCTCATCCAGGATTTTCCCTGCAAAAGCAAGCTCTCATTAGGAACCAAAATGCTCCCCTTTCCCACGAGGAAGCCTCACTTTTAACTAAAAAGGAAGGAGCCAACTCCTTCTCCTGCCCTAGAAGCCAACTTCTCCTGCCCACACCCCCAGGGGTCACCCCGCCACTCAAAGAGTGTCATTCCTCCTTGTGCTTTGATCCCTCTGCAAAACTGGGAATGGGGGTTCCCTCACCCTATTCCTCCTCCCCAAGCCTCAGGACAAATGAAATCTTATCTCCAGGGCTCTTTCCGCTCTTCTGAATAACGCCTTCAGTAACTCTAGAGCTATGCTGTACCATATGATAGTCACAAACTGCATGTGGCTATTTAAGTAAAATTCAGTAAAATTCAAAAATTCAGTTCCTCAGACACACTCATCACAGTTACATTCAATACAACATTCCCCCACTGCAGAAAGTTCTATCGGCAGGGGCGGCTTTAGACGAGAATCCCATAAATAGGCACAGAAAAGCATTTTGGAGGAGTTCGACTTGAGAAAAATCACAGTTGGCCTGACTCTGATGAAAAGAACCCGTGGAGACAACCTGTGGCAGGGTTGCAGGTCAGAGACGGGACATGGCCAGTGGAGGCTGAGATGAAGCAAGACCTAGAAGCACCTTTCCGCCCATCCCTATCCCATCCCACCAGCCCGACCCCCAGGGATAGAGGCCTCACCTGGAGGGCAGTGGGCATGGCAGCCCTCCACACACTGCACAGGGCAGGCCAGCGGCTCGGGGTGCTGGCACGTGACTCGACAGGCAGGTGCACAGCTGTTATAGCGCCACTCACACTCATACCCGTTTTCCCGGAGATTCCTCTCCTCGCAGCTCTGGGCTGTGTAGACAGGAGACAAGGCGGTGACCACAAAAGGCCCAGGACTGCAGACCCATGTGGTGGTGATGGCCTGGGGCATCTGGAGATAATGTTGGGGAACTAAGAGACTATGGGATTCACCAACATTAGAGACTTATGGAGAGTTGAAGCACCTCAACCACAATCTATAGGTTCTGAATTCATTTCTTCTTTTATTTTTGTAGAGATATGGTTGCTATATTACCCAGGCTGGTCTTGAACTCCTGGGCTCAAGGAATCCTCTGGCCTCAGCCTCCCAAAACACTGGGATTACAGGTGTGAATCACTGTGCCTGGCCCAGTTTTCTACATAAAAACATTAAGTTGCTTATGTCCAAAGAAGGAAGACTCTGTAGACATGAATATATGAGTTGATCACTCATATTGGCAAATATAATTATGCCTAATTAAAGACATAAATCGACTTCCTTCATCAGTATTGCCTTTTCTCCTTCTGCCAGAATCTCTCCAGAAGAAAAATCTCCCAATATTCATGTCTTGAATCCATGTCCCACCTCACCCATAATATGAACTTCTTACTAAGCCAACATCTTAACCCTCCTTAGCCCTTGGCCATCCAGTCCCATACTAGAGCTCTGTCTTCTCTCTCCCATGAAGGTATCCCCCTGCACTCACAAGGTCTTAAAGCATAGACACATGGGAAGAAGGAAGGGCATCTGAGAACATGAGTGCGTCAGGACTCACGGCACAATGTGGCTGTCCTCCAGGTCACCACCTTGCCGTGCTGGGCACACACGTGGGCATATGCAGCAACGGTGTCGCAGAAGCAGGCGCAGTCCCCAGTGGACTCACAGGAGCAGGTGTCATATATGCAGACATCCAGGAATGGCTCAGGGTCCACCTGCAAAGGCAGCCTCAGGTGGCCCAGGCCTATGGCCAGGTGTCAGGAACTCTGGCTCTTAGTCTGGGTGCAAATGTTCTGATGGTCAATTTAAGGATAAGGAGGGTTTCCAGGTAGAAGCAGAAATGTAGCTAAATGGTCTCAAAGAGGGAATGGGAGGGAAGGAAAGATTCTTAGTTTCTAATCTGCATTCCAGCAAGAAAAGGTGAATAATGCGGGGCTGCTGGCCTTTTGCAGAACACGATGAGCCAGAGGATTTTCCAGAAGAACATTCCCTCTGTCCCTCTGCCTACCTCCCTGCTCAGCCACCCGTCTGTCCTCACAACCCACTGTTAGCCTCATGAGCATTAGGGTGTTTTTTACAAAAACACAAACACACATATGTACTGGTCACTGTCTTTCTTTGCCTCATTTCAGCAAAGAGAATGGGGAAATGCATCAGACCCTGCAGCTGCCTCACTGCGCTATGGGGCAGGTATGTGGGACAACAGGGCCTAGACTCTGATTCCAAATCAAGTTCAACCAGTTCCCACCTTTCCTCATCCCCAAAACACGCCTCTACACACACTGGACTTTTTCAGGACAGTCACGACAGAAAATGAATTCAGACACTGAGTAGGTCATTGTTTCCAAGACGTTCCAACAGTCTCAATGTCCCCCACTCCTCCCCTGTCCTCACTCTTCCAACTCAGATGCCCAGGATTTCCACCAAACCAGGGAATGTAAGTATCCTTTGGAGTACCTCAGAGACTGAAAATCACTGGATAGACAGAAAGAGAATTGAGGTCCATGTTTTCAACCAGTCTCTCCTACATTGGTGGTGCTACACAGCAGCATGTATGTATGCATGGCTGTGTGTGCACATAGACTTGTGTTCACATATGCCCATGTCCACATATGTATACCCACATACATGCAGCAGATAAGAGATAACTGCACTATGTTTGGGCATGGTGGCTCACACCTGTAATCCCAGCACTTTGGGAGGCCAAGGTGGGTAGATCGCCTAAGGTCAGGAGTTCGAGGCCAGCCTGACCAACGTGGTGAAAGTTTCTACTAAAAACGCAAAAATTAGGCTGGGCGCGGTGGCTCAAGCCTGTAATCCCAGCACTTTGGGAGGCCGAGACGGGCGGATCACAAGGTCAGGAGATCGAGACCATCCTGGCTAATACGGTAAAACCCTGTCTCTACTTAAAATACAAAAAACTAGCCGGGCGACGAGGCGGGCGCCTGTAGTCCCAGCTACTCGGGAGGCTGAGGCAGGAGAATGGCGTAAACCCGAGAGGCGGAGCTTGCAGTGAGCTGAGATCCGGCCACTGCACTCCAGCCTGGGTGGCAGAGCAAGACTCCGTCTCAAAAAAAATAAAAAAATAAAAAATACAAAAATTAGCTGGGCATGGTGGCAGGAGCCTGTAATCCCAGTTGCTTGGGAGGCTGAGGCAGGAGAATCGCTTGAACCCGGGAGGCGGAGGCTACACTAAGCCAAGATCATGCCATTGCACTCCAGCCTGGGTGACAGAGCAAGACTCTGTCTCAAAAAAAAAAA
>NW_016807690.1:1877184-1881532 GCF_001698545.2 Rhinopithecus bieti
GTCTCAACAAAAATAAAAAAATAAAAAATACAAAATTAGCTGGGCATGGTGGCAGGAGCCTGTAATCCCAGTTGCTTGGGAGGCTGAGGCAGGAGAATCGCTTGAACCCGGGAGGCGGAGGCTACACTAAGCCAAGATCATGCCATTGCACTCCAGCCTGGGTGACAGAGCAAGACTCTGTCTCAAAAAAAAAAAAAGAAAAGAAAAAGAAGGAGAGACAACTGCACTTAACCTTGGGGAAATCCTCCTTGTCATTAAAGACGCAAAAATAGATCATAATATGAGGACTCAAAATCACCAAAATTAAGACCAAAAAAGAATTTCTGTGAGACAAGAAATGGGCACCAAGAGTTTTTGGGGAGTGGGACAGGAAGGTCTTTTGGTCTGGACAAATGCAGCAGTAACAGGAAGAGGAAATCTCTGGCTCCAGTGTTGAAAACAAGATACTTCAATATGAGAACAAATCTTAAGACTGGGGCCAAAAGAGAAGAAGCGTTGGCACATGCCAAGGGGAGTTACTTCTCATGCAGAAGGAAATGTTTCGCCAGGCATTGCTTCCCCCCAGACACTGTTGATTTTACTTTTTGTTACCCAGATTGAAAGCCAAGAAAAAAACTGAAGTGGTGTCTTGGTGCAGATAATGTCAAGACACCAGGGTAGTGTCCACGTTAGAAGGTCACGCTCAGTGTCCATACCACCGGGCCAAGCCTTGGGACTATCCGCTTCCCACTCCCCTCAAGGTCCTCACCAGCTTGTTGCAGTCCTGGAAGACGTCACTGGTAAGGATTCTACAGGAGGAATCCACCATCGTCTGCTTCATGAGGTTGTTATGGCAGGTGGCAGGGGATGAGTCCAGAGGTACCTGGGAACCAGGCAAGAGACAGGCCAGCCGTCAACTGGTCAGACTGGGGTTACTGAGCCCAGAAGGATCCAAGAGACCCTCCTCCTCACCCTGCAGCCACCTGAAGCTCATACCACCCAGAAAGCCCCTTCCAGCCCCCATGAGAACGGGGACGGGGGACATTCCGGGAAGCAGGCTCTTGGGCTCTGTCCACACAGAGACCCAGACGTACTTTTCTGGTGTCAGCACACTGCGAGCTCACTTTCCAGGAGTTCCCAAACTCCACGGGGTCTTCCTCCACTTGAAGGTTGCTGCTGGTGAGGTCATTGTTCTGGACGCCATCAAAATTCCCACACAGGCCACACACTTTCTCCTTGAGAGACAAGTTGAGGGGATGAGCACCACCAAGCCCAGGGGCAGGCCCTCCGGCTGGGTGAAAGGGGTACGTTCCTGGCAGCAATGGAGGCAGAGGGCATTCAAGGAAGAGGAGGAGGAGCAAGACAGAGACTCAGAGGAGGCCTGAGGTGAGCAGCAAAGACTTGCCATTGCCAAGACGTATTCCTGAGCTTCCTTGCTGGTCCCATTTTATTTAAAGCTACGGAAACAAAGAGAGGCAACATGCCCAGGTCACACAGTCAGCCAAGGGCAGAGGTGGGAATCAGGCAGCCTTGGCCCCGAGATCACTGGTGGGAACTGTCACTGTCCCCGACAAGCATAGAAGCAGAGAGAGGAGCCAGTTCCACTTCTCCACCAATGGAGGTGTAGGGGTCTGAGGACGGAACGTTACACAACTGCCTGCCTCTGGGCAGGTGAGTCCCCTTGCCTGGAGAAATGCAGCCTGTTCAGATCAGGCTGGGCAGAATTCTGCTCTATCACACATGTAATCAGGAAGGTATGTCTCACCTGTCTCCACGTTCACCCATCATGGAGTGCAACATGCAACAAGTTCTGAAAAAGTAGTTACTAATGAGTGAGAAACAAGTAAACACTATGAAAAGAGGAGGGATAAGTTCTAGTGTTCTGTAGCACCACAGGGTGACTGTAAGTCTCAACAATTTATTGTATATTTATTGTATTTTTTTNCAGCCAATTTATTGTACATTTTCAAGTGCCTGGAAAAGCAGATTTTGAGTGTTCCCAAGACAAATAAATGGTAAATGTTTCAGGGAACTGATATACTAACTACCCTGATTTGATCATTACACTGTATACATGTATTGAAATATCACACTGTCACCAGTAAATACATACAGTTAAATGTCAACTAAAAATAATAATAAAACAAAAAAACTACAGAAAAAACTGAAAATTCTTGCCCTGGAGAAAAAAAGGTGCTACATTTTTACAACATACTTAGAGCCCTGGTCTTGAGACAAAGAGAAAAAATGTATTTTATTTTGCTTCAATAAGCAGAATTTGGCTTGGTACAAGGGGTTTAAGTTACCAGGAAACATAGAAGAAGAATATTCTCACTGTTGAGCAAAAGGCCAATAATCTTTACATAGCCTAGAAGCCTCCATGGTATGGTTACTACCTCTCCCTGCCCTCATCAACTACTATTCCCCACAAGTCCCTCCTCTGCAGCCACACTGGCCGCCTTGTACAACCGCTTCAGACACCTACCACCTTAGGACCTCGGCACGTGCTGTTCTGTCTGCCTAAACTCTCTCCCACAGATACTGGCATGACTCATTCCCTTCCTACCCCAAAGACTCTGCTCTTACATTCCCTCTTCACAGGGCCCATCAGCCCAAACTATCTATAGTAACATGCCCACTAGAATATGACCCGCACCAGGGTATGAGATGAAGAGTTTATTCTGGATTATCCGTGTGGGCTGAATGTCATCACAGGGTCTGATCAGAGGGAGGCAGGAGGGTCGTAGTTCAAAAGGTGCTGTGACAGACAGAAGCAGAAACGGAGAAAAAGAGTGGAAGATGCTACATTGCTAGCATTGAATATGGAGGATGGGGCCACAAGCCAAGAATGCAGGCAGCCTCCAGAATGTAAAAAAGGCAAGAAAAGGGATCTCTCTCAGAGCCTCTAGGAGGAATGCAGCCCTGCCCACCAATTTTAGCTTTCCAACCTCCAGAACCATACGATAATAAATTTGTGTTAAGTTATCAAGTTTTTGGTGATTTGTTATAGCAGCAATAAAAAACAAATACATGGAAGACATACACACACACACGTGACTTTTCCCCTGTTGTATCCACAGCACTTAGGACAATGTTTGACACATACAGGAACTTAGTATTTGTTGAATAAATGAATGAATGAGTTGTTAATGCTTTATGGGAATGAGATGGGCTGCCATAGAGAAGTGAGGGCAGTGCTGCCTCACTGGCTTGTACAAGCTGAAAATGGATAGCGTTATCAGGGATGCTGTGGAGGCCATTCCTGCCTAATTAAACCAGCTGCCAGAGTAGCCAGAGCTACTTGTCACATACATGGCACTTAAAGAATCATTCATGTTCCAACAACCTGTTGGACCCTAAACAGTGGAACCATTCTCAAAAGTTGGTTATTAGCAATTTTACAAATAGCTCTCAAAACATACCAGCCCACAGCTAAATGGTAAGGCAACATCCTAGAATAGTCTGCAGTGTTATAATAATATTGAGCATGATTGCTTTGCCTCTTTAAGAAACCTAAAGAAAATTTGATATTGTCATTCAAATTCAGAAAATACAGAGACCACCACAAAGATACTCCTTGAAAAGAGCAACCCCAAGACATATAATTGTCAGATTCACCAGGTTGAAATGAAGGAAAAAGCGTTAAGGGCAGCCAGAGAGAAAGGTCGAGTTATCCACAAAGGGAAGCCCAAGAGACTAACAGCAGATCTCTTGGCAGAAACCCTACAAGCCAGAAGAGAGTGGGGGCCAATATTCAACGTTCTTAAAGAAAAGAATTTTCAACCCAGAATTTCATATACAGCCAAACTAAACTTCATAAGTGAAAGAGAAATAAAATCCTTTACAGACAAACAAATGCTGAGAGATTTTGTCACCACCAGGCCTGCCTTACAAGACGTCCTGAAGGAAGCACTAAACATGCAAAGAAACAACCAGTACCAGCCACTGCAAAAACATGGCAAATTGTAAAGGCCATCGATGCTACGAAGAAACTGCATCAGTTAATGGGCAAAATAACCAGCGAGCATCATAATGACAGGATCAAATTCACACATAACAATATTAACCTTAAATGTAAATGGGCCAGCCAGGAGCGGTGGCTCACGCCTGTAATCCCAGCACTTTGAGAAGCCAAGGCGGGAGGATCACGAGGTCAGGAGATCAAAACCATCCTGGCTAACACGGTGAAACCCCGTCTGTACTAAAAATACAAAAAAATGAGCCGGGCATGGTGGCGGGAGCCTGTAGTCCCAGCTACTCGGGAGGCTGAGGCAGGAGAATGGCGTGAGCCTGGGAGACGGAGCTTGCAGTGAGCCAAGATTGCACCACTGGATTCCAGCCTGGGCGACAGAGCAAGACTCTATCTCAA
>NW_016807690.1:1882060-1945117 GCF_001698545.2 Rhinopithecus bieti
GGAAAGCAAAAGAAAAGCAAGGGTTGCAATCCTAGTCTCTGATGAAACAGACTTTAAACCAACAAAGATCAAAACAGACAAAGAAGGCCATTACATAATGCTAAAGGGATCAATTCAACAGGAAGAGCTAACTCTCCTAAATATATATGCACCCAATACAGGAGCAACCAGATTCATAAAGCAAGTCCTTAGAGACCTACAAAGAGACTTAGACTCCCACACAATAATAACGGGAGACTTTAACACCCCACTGTCAACATTAGACAGATCAACAAGACAGAAAGTTAACAAGGATATCCAGGAATTGAACTCAACTCTGCAACAAGCAGACCTAATAGACATCTACAGAACTTTCCACCCCAAATCAACAGAATATGCATTCTTCTCAGCACATCATACTTATTCTAAAATTGACCACATAATTAGAAGTAAAGCAATCCTCAGCAAATGTAAAAGAACAAAAATCACAACAAACTGTCTCTCAGACCACAGTGCAAAAAACTAGAACTCAGGACTAAGTAACTCAATCAAAACCACTCAACTACATGGAAACTGAACAACCTGCTCCTGAATGACTACTGCGTAAATAATGAAATGAAGGCAGATACAAAGATGTTCTTTGAAACCAATGAGAACAAAGATACAACGTACCAGACTCTCTGGGATACATTTAAAGCAGTGTGTAGAGGGAAATTTATAGCACTAAATGCCCACAAGAGAAAGCAGGAAAGATCTAACATTGACACCCTAACATCACAATTAAAAGAACTAGAGAAGCAAGAACAAACAAGTTCAAAAGCTAGAAGACAAGAAATAAGTAAGATCAGAGCAGAACTGAAAGAGATAGAGACACAAAAAAAACCTTCAAAAAAAAAAAATCAATGAATCCAGGAGCTGGTTTTTTGAAAAGATCGACAAAATTGATACGACTGCTAGCAAGACTAATAAAGAAGAGAGAAGAATAGACTAAATAAAAAATGATAAAGGGGATAATACCACCGACCCCACAGAAATACAAACTACCATCAGAGAATACTATAAACACCTCTCTGCAAATAAACTGGAAAATCTATAAGAAATGGATAAATTCCCAGACACATACACTCTCCCAAGACCAAACCAGGAAGAAGTTGAATCTCTGAAGAGACCAATAGCAGGCTCTGAAATTGAGGCAATAATAGCCTACCAACCCAAAAAAGTCCAGGACCAAATGGATTCACAGCCAAATTCTACCAGAGGGTAAGTACAAAGAGGAGCTGGTACCACTCCTTCTGCCACTATTTCAATCAATAGAAAAAGAGGGAATCCTCAATTTATGAGGCCAACATGATCCTGATACCAAAGTCTGGCAGAGACACAACAAAAAAAAGAGAATTTTAAACCAATATCCCTGAAGAACATCCATGTGAAAATCCTCAGTAAAACACTGGCAAACCGAGTCCAGCAGCACATCAAAAAGCTTATCCACCACAATCAAGTCAGCTTCATCCCTGGGATGCAAGGCTGGTTCAACATATGCAAATCAATAAACCTAATCCATCACATAAACACAACCAACGACAAAAACCACATTATTCTCTCAATAGATGCAGAAAAGGCCTTCGACAAAATTCAACAGCCCTTCATGCTAAAAACTCTCAATAAACCAGGTATTGACGGAACGTATCTCAAAATATTAAGAGCTATTTATGACAAACCCACAGCCAATATCATACTGAATGGGCAAAAACTGGAAGCATTCCACTTAAAAACTGGCACAAGACAGGAATGCCCTCTCTCACCACTCCTATTCAACATAGTGTTGGAAGTTCTGGCCAGGGCAATCAGGCAAGAGAAAGAAATAATGACTTCCTCATGTCCTAATTGAATACCACCTTCCCCCAAGAAAGGAGAGAGAGACAATGGTTTGCTAATCAGGGAGCAGAAAATGCTCCAAAGGCCAAGTCCCCGACAAGATGAAGCAAGAAAAGCCACTGACCTGATATGTCTGCTTCAGGACCACGGAGATGCTCAGGTGGTGGTCCCAGACCACGGAGAGGGCTTTGCCCAACAGCAGAATGATGTACCGGCCAGACTCCACCACCTCAAAGTGAGTCTCATCCTTCATGGGCCTCTTCACATTCACCTGGAGGAAGACAAAACAAGACACACAGGAGGATGAATGGTAGGCTTGACAGCCAGATCCTCCCTCCACTCCACACCTGCCCATCTGTCTCCAGTGCCCACAAGTGCAGGCACCACCACCCCTCCATGACCCCACATGCCACTGCACCCCTGCAGGGCCAGCCCCACGCCAGGACATGTCTGTGGCCACCTCACCACCACCACTCTCCAGGCGTCCATGACCAAGAGACGGTAACAGAGGTAGCAGCAAAGTCATGATCATGAAATTAAAGTACTATGAAACCAATCAGCCGAAGACCATCCATCGCTTCACAAAAGGTGTTTTATTGACAATTAGTCATTAAATATAGTGGTCCCCTAGACAGGTTTTCAACATGGCAATGATTTTAAGCATCTCTAGTTGACTGTTTAAAAATCTATTCCTCTATAAAAATAAGCAGCAGACTCTCACCTTTCCTGTATCCCACCACCTCCCCCTCCTTAGAGCCACTGTCATCAGGAGGAGACAGAGCTAAAGAAAAAAAGGAAACGCGGCACTCAGTGCTAGTGCCAGGAATCATACACTGCGGGTTCGAGAAGGGCTCTGACCTGAGCCTCTGACTTGGCCCAATCCCTGCCAGTGCTGCACCCTCGAGGCCCATTTCAGCATGCGTGATGGACCCTCTAATTCCTCAGACTGAGACTGAGGCTGAGAACCGCCGTCACCCCTTTGCAGAGGTCTTCTTGTTAGTAACACATCACGTGCAGAGCTAATCACATGTGCAAATCTATCCCTCACATGTCTGCACACCTGTTCAGCATCATCACTATCACTCTGCCCTAAATAGAGCTGTCCTTTGAAACAGAGTTGACACTACTGACCCACAGTTAATACATTATGCTTGCTAAGTAGTTTTCTTCCATAATGGTGAAGAATTCACCTCCTATCCCCTGATGTCAATGGTGGGTATTGGGAAGAAGGCAGAGATGCAGGCTGAGGCCACGGGAGAAAATGAATATACCAGGACAGGTTTGTGCCCAGAGCCTGGGTCTCCATAGCACTCCATGCCCAGACCTACTGAGTCAGAATCTCAGGATGGAGCTCCAGGATCCACATTTTAAACAAGATCTTCTAAGAGAGTCTTGTGTACACTTCTGAGAACTACTTCTTAAGCTCTTAGTACATAGCGGACTGAATCACTTTACTTCTCTTTTGAGCTCCTTTAAAAATGTTTATCTGGCCGGGCACGGTGGCTCACACCTATAATCCCAGCACTTTGAGAGGCCAAGGCAGGTAGATCACCTGGGGTCAGGAGTTCGAGACCAGCCTGGACGACATGGCGAAATCCCATCTCTACTAAAAATACAAGAAATTAGCCGGGCACGGTGGCGTACACCTGTAGTCCCAGCTACTAAGGAGGCTGATGCAGGAGAATCGCTCGAACCCTGGAGGTGGAGAGTGCAGTGAGAAGAGAGATCACACTATTGCACTGCAGCCTGGATAAAAGAGCAAGACTCCATTTCAAAAAAAAAAAAGTTTATCTGAAAAGAACAGAAAACATACGCAACATATCCCATAACATCACTTCATACACACACACAAAGAAAGCCCGGCTACCCTCCAGTCCCCACCCTACTCCAGAGGTGAGCACTGGTTCTTCCCATGTTTGTGCAGATGCATGTGCACATCCTTCACACACACACACTGCACTGTCGCTAAAATACTGCTCTGCCACTTGTTCTTCTCATAAAATAATACGTCACGGTCAGTTGCAACAACTCTGCCTCATCCCCTTTAATGGCTGTGCATGATTCCATTCACACAAGTTCTAAATGAATGCTTGGAAAATGTTCCTCTTAAGTGACAGAAGCACAAAGCGGGACATGAGGGTGGAGGAGATGAGGCCGCACTTACCTCCCCATCGAACAGCTCAATCTCTCCTCCCTCCACCAGGATGGTGACATGTTTCTTGCATTTCACTGAGGGGTGGCTGCATCCCTCATTCCCCACCAGGATCCGAAAGGTCCCAGGGTTACTGCCGCAGTAATCCTAGGGGAAGAGGAGTGCCATGAGAGGACCATTATTCCCACTGGCTCTCACCAGACCACAAGATTGACATCTCGTCATCGCAGGCCTTTGAGTATGTGTCACAGGATCTTGCCATGTCCATGGCTGTGCATATGTGTGTCTGTGTGCGCCTGGGGGAAGGGGGATATGCCCAGGTTAATGCCCTCAGGTGTGTGAACCTTGCCCATGAAAGATGAGCCAGGTGCCTGCAGTGAGTGGGGTGGGAGTAAAGGCGGGAGAGGGAAGGAAGGTGACATGTGGCCTGCTTTGATGGATGCATCAGGCTCAAAGGCCTTGCCTAGAGCCCATCAGAGTCCCTCTGGAGCCCTTGCCTCGAGTCCCACCCAGGTAGCTGGGACAGTTTGACCACAGGGCACTTTGCGGCTCTAAATTCTGGCTGAATCCCTCTGAACTGCTGGCCCAGAAACGGAACCAAATACGGTTTGACACAGCTCCACGGGTCCTGAACTGCCAGGTCGAGATGAGTGGAGACGATAAGGGAGTTCCGGTCCTTGCTGGTCAATTGCATAGAAAATTAAGCAAAAGGGGACACATTCCTGGCAAATCTCTCTCCCATGGTGGCTACTATTGTGGTACGATGAAAAAAAAAAAAAGATAAAACGTTCAACTGAGAAAAACAAAGTGTGTCGCTTGAACCCAGGAGGCAGAGGCTGCGGTGAGCCGATATCACGCCACTGCACTCCAGCCTGGCGACAGAGCAAGACTCCATCTCAAAAAAAAAAAAAAAAAAAAAAAAAAAAAAAAAAAAAAGAAGAGAAGAAAAGAAAACAAGGTGTGAATCTTGATTCTGCCACTTACTGGCAACACTGAGCAAACCACTTACCTTTCTGACACACACACCCACACACACATACGCCCATGTAGTCATACACACATACACCCACACACGTAGCCATACACACGCACATGCATACACACATGCACACATATATATACATGTGTCCATACAACACACACAATCTGACCTCTGTAAGATTCCATTCAACTTAATGGGATTGTTAGGTTAAATGGCTTTGCGTTAGGTTGATGCATGGCGAAGGCTAAAAGAGGAAAAAGTGCTTTATTTGTTCTTATCATCAGCTGAGATTTCTGAAAGACAGGGAGTTAGGTCTTGATGCTACTCCCCAAAGGAGGACAGCAGAAAGGGGAGGGGCCCCAGGACAACGCTGCAGAAGACAACAGAACCAGCTGTGGGAAAGGAAAACAAGCCGCACACACAGGGCACCGTTTGGAGGGGAATCTTTACAACTGGTCCAGTTGGGAAAGCTGGCCTGGACAGGGAAGGGCTGGGAGCGGTAGATGCTGACTGGCTGTCTGGTCCTTGCTGCACTGAATTAATTTTTTCCTGGATGTTCAGATTTGAAATGGGCTGGGTAGTTGTTCTGCAAAGCTGGTGCCACCTTGGCTTTTGCTGCTGAGGCTGGGAAACTTCCATATAGAACCCTCTGGGAAAGCTCTAGAGGGGCGCATACCGCCCGGCTCACAGGTTCCTTGCCTGGTCTGCATGCCCTGTGACCCCAGCACATAGCCTGCCTCTCTGGGCCAGCCCAGGTGTGAGGTGGGGACTGCGGAGGCTGCTGCTGGCTCCGCCCCAGGCCCAGCATGCTCTACATGGGAGATCGGTCCATAGTCACCCACGCTGCCTGACTCACCAGCTCCTGCAACTCAGCCTCTGGGGCTGGGGCTCCTATGGGTTTGTGGTCTTCCATTCAGACCACACCAAGCCCCCACTCCCTCCTCCTCCTGGGAATGGAGACAGTGGGACCATATTTGTTTAAAGCTTCACAGAGTACAGCGCCTCGGCTCTGGGGAGAAAAGCACTCATACTTCCTTGCTTACACAGTTGACGTCAACCAGCAAGAGAAACTTACAAGAATCCATGCAGTGGGGAGTGGGAGGCGGAGGGGCTGTTGCCCACACTCACCGGTGAGGACTCCTGGACTCGTTCTCACCCGCTGGACAGGATGACTTTCCCGTGTCCTACACTCCCACTCCTCCCATTCTGAATTCTACCAAGTTAGAAATTAAAATGGCAGAGAATTCCACAAGGCCATACCATGGGAAGCAAACTCCAGGGATCATTTCAACCATCCTCCTGTCTGGGGCCACTGCACACCACGTGCAGACTGTGCACTGCCCAGGGTGCTGGAAGGGAGGCTCAGCGGGACTGAAATCCCAGCCCAACCCACTCCCTCAGCTACGTACCCTGACTGAGGCTGTATCTGCCAGAAGCAACAGAGGCCTTTTTCTAATTCCACATCTGTGCTAACGTGGACTGGCAGTAGCCTCTCTCCCACACCAATCCTCAACAACAAACAAGCTTGTTTCGTTTTAGAAGTCCCCAGGTGAGCAGAGGGAAAATGGACAACCACTTTGAGCTTCAAATCCCCTACCGCTTCAGGCACCTCTGTGAAGGACTGGAAAATACTCCAGTAGAAACCAGACCCAGAGTCGTTTCTGCAGACAGGCCCACAGAACCCAAGCTGAGGCACACCACACACCCCTCCTAGAAAGAGACAGCACCCTCTCCCCATCTCCCCACCTCTCACCTGCACCAGAACGTACTGGCACTCCCCGGGGAACATGTATTTGAGCCCGTCGAAGGTGAGGTAGTGGGCCATGCCAATCGTGGAGCACGTGGCGTCACACACGTGGTCTGTGCAGTTCCACTTCCGGTCCCGACAGACACTAGGAGCAGTCATGGCAGGGATGACAAGTTGGGCACCTTGGGTTTGAGGGGCCCATCTGGGCAATAGAGACAATGAAGGGACACAGAATACTCTGGGTGCCTCCCAACCCTCCAGGAAGCCCAAGGAAGATGAGGACCTGTAGCATGGAGTGTGGACTTCACAGGCCCAGCATGGGGCCCAGCGAGACACAGGGAAGCCTAGCTGCTCTCCCTAAAAGGGGGAAACTGAGGCAAAGAAGGGAAGGGGTTGTCCAAAGTGAGTCAGGCTGCCAGGGAGGAGGCCCAGATGCTCTTTAGGCCTCCTGTTATGAATTCGCTCAGCCTCACCCTAGAAGCCACATCTACCTGAGATTGGCCACAGGGTCTCTGTCAAACAGACACACTGAGGTTGAAAGCCTGAGGCTAACAGGAAAAGCAAGACACAATAGTGGGAAAGCCCAGAATCTGGAAAAGAGTGATGAAGCATGCACTTCTGCCAGGAGTGGCTCTGTGCGCATAGCTACACATTAACACGTACGTAGCTACATGTTAAAATCTATAGTGATCTGCCCACTGCCACGTGTCCCACCCTGCCACCACCTGTAACCAGAGCTGACATCAAGAAGCCCACTTGTGCGTCAGAGGTGGTAAGCTCAGACCTCAAGTCCAAGAGACAGCCCTCTCTGCCTCTGTCCAGTAGGCCTCTTTCCAAGGCTGTGCACAGCCACAGAGTCGAAGGCAGGGTGAATGAGCAGGGTGAGGGGTTATGTGCAGGATGGCCAAGGAAAAAGGAGAAGGCAACCAGCTACCCTCGCCTCAAACCATGCCGTTGCAAGCTCACTCACGCTGTGCTCATGGGCAGTGTAAGGCCTGCAAGGAAAGGACCCTCCAGATCCCGTACCCACTGGCAGCTTGGCCACAAACCCAATGACTGGTGGGGCGAGGTCCCTGTCTTCCGTGGGGCCCATCTCTCAGAACAGAAATACAAGTTGAGCATTCCTAATCCAAAAATCTGAAGTCCAAAATGTTCCAAAACCCAAAATTTTGAGCACCAACATGACACCATGTTGGTAGCTGAGAGGGTGACACCTTTACTTTCTGATGGTTCAATGTACACAGAACTTTGTTTCATGCACAAACGGTGAAAATGCTAAATACACATTAAATACATATTTAAAATATTGTATAAATTTACCCTCAGGCTATGTGCATCAGGTATATATGAACCATAAATAAATGTCATGTTTAGACTTGGGTCCCATCCCTAAGACACCTCATTATATGTATGCAAATATTTCAAAGTCCAAAATAATGCAAAATGCAAAACAGTTGTGGTCCCAAGCATTTCGGATAAGGGATACTGTACTAACCTGTTGAATAGTGTCTACGCAGGACAGGCACAGGTGATGAGAAAGATTCTCCCCATTTTACAGATGGAGAAACACAAGCACAGAGGAAAGGCAGAGAGGAACTGGGTTCCCACAGGGGGCTGGAGGCAAGTGCGGAAGGAAGGTCCTGTGGCCGCGTGTGCCCTCACTCCACCCACAGGGCCTGGGTCCCCGGGGCAGCCGCTCACTGAGCCTCACCAAGTGTTGCAGTCAATCTTCACTGCTTCTCCGGGGGCATACTCCTTGCCCTGATGGAAGCAGGGACACCTTTCCAGGGCCACACATCTGTTTTCATGCCGGACCTAAGGGAAAAGAATCCAAGTCTTCAGGGCCACAGTGACTGATCTAAAGCCCTCCTCCAGCCCGCTCCAGGAAGTACTGTCTGAGACTTGAGCCTAGGCCCAGCACTGGGACCGGCACCAGGACCAGGACTCGGCCAGAGGACAGCTTCCACTACAGGCCAAGCCAGGACAGGAAGCCTACGCCCAGGCTGGGGCTTGGCAAACATGGGTTCCCATCTACATGGCTCCTCCCTGTCAAGTAAAGACACTGACTGCCCTCTGCCCTCTCATGCCCTGCTGGGGCACTGTAACCTGGACACTTTTGCGAAGGTACTTCAAAAAAGCATGTCCAGAGGCCTTGAAATGCACATATTCTTGCACCTAGCCATCCCAAGGAAAGGACTTCTCTAAGGGAAATAGAATTACAAAGATTGATGGAGAATTATTTATCATTGCAAAAAAAAAATTGGAAAACAATTAATAGGAAAATGACTAAATCCATTAAGGAATCGCCAGGCACCGGTATCCTACGGTGTTATTACAATGGCCCTTTGGAAGAATCTTAAATGAAGCGAGAAATACTTACACTGTTGATTTTTAAAATAGGAAGAAAAACTGTATATACATATGGTTCCAAATTTATATGTATTTCACAAAAGACTAGAAGAAGATACAGAATCTGCTTCCAGGTGGTGAGCTGGGATAAGGGAGTGGGAGGATTTTATTTTCTTTTTCGGTTTTAAGATTTTTTTTCCAAGTGTTCTTCAGTGAGCATGTATTATGTTTATAATTAAAGAAAATGAACACTATATTGAATAAAATTAATGTGTACTTAACACTCTGGAGGTGAGGGTCGAATGTTGGGCATAAGTAGCACTCGATCAGAAGTAGAGTCTGAGGGCTGGTCCAAGCCACAGGCCCCCCTCCTGCCCAGTCTCCAGTATTCCGGTTCACTCTCCACGGGGTATGCTTTACTTCCCCGTCCTCATGCCTCGGGAAACTACTTACGTGAGCATGTTGTACTTCTCAGGTCTGTTGGGGCTGGGGAAAAAAAAGAACTAAAGGCCAGGCACGATGGCTCACACCTGTAATCCCAGCACTTTGGGAGGCCAAGGCGGGCGGATCACGAGGTCAGGATCAGACCATCCTGGCTAACACGGTGAAACCCCGTCTCTACTAAAAAAATACAAAAAATTAGCCAGGCGTGGTGGCGGGCACCTGTAGTCCCAGCTACTCGGGAGGCTGAGGCAGGAGAATGGCGTGAACCCGGGAGGCGGAGCTTGCATTGAGCTGAGATCGCACCACTGCACTCCAGCCTGGGCAACAGAGCGAGACTCGGTCTCAAAAAATAAAAATAAAAAAAAGAACCACCAGCCCCAGTGGTTTCCGGAAGAGTTGGCCAAACCCACTCTAAGCTCAACATGCAGACATGCTTCTGTCCCGACTTCAGAGGGCAGCCCTGGATGCCTGCCCTGGTGTGGCTTAGGCTTGGGGGCTCTCAAAGAGGCCCGGGTCACCCCCAGGTGAAAGACTGTCACACCTTGGCTCCAGAGCTACCTGCAGGGCGAGAAGCTCCTGGTCTGGACAGCTCCAGCTCCATGCAACCCACTCCCTCCCCAGACAAGCCGGAGCTCCCAGGCCTGGAGCTAGACAAATCCCTAGGAACAGGGCAATCTTAGGCTGAACAAAGGGCTTTCAAGGACCCAGGCTAGAATCATATGTGAGCGCCGTGTGTGTGTTGGGGAAGGGGTAGGGAAATAGGAAGAATCCTCCACTACCGAATGCTACCTTCGCCCAGCCTCTGGAGGTGTCCCCGAATACCTGGACCCCAGCTGATGAGGCAGTATGACAGGGCAGAGAAGATGATGCAGGTTGACCCCACTCTTGGTAGCTCGTACCTCCTGGAACCACTGTTCTTGGGAGGGCATGAGCTCAGATGCCCAGTAGGGAAGATGGCACCTTGGCAGGATCTGGGAGGGACTGAAAAACTCTCTAGCAGAGCCTTCAAAGCCTCTGTCACAATTAGGGTTAATTTCCACATCGCCCCCATCCTGGGTCAGCTCTGACAAGCCTGAGGCCCGCCACCTAGTGGCTGCTACAAGAATGACTGAGGCATCCCACAGGGACCTTACAGTCAATGGAAACCAGGTAACACGCCTCCTTGTAACAAATACCACGTGGGACAGAAGTGCAGGGATGGACACCGGGAAACAGAGCCAGGCTCCCCTCACCTCAGCACGTGTTGCCCCTACCCCTTGGACAGGTCTGGCTGGGGGCTCCCGGGCCGCTTGGTCTGCATGCTGCATGTTTTTACCTCTCACCATGATATTCAACCCATGGGAAAACCCACAATGCATTCATGGCCCAGGGAGTCCCTATCACCCAGCTGTGGGTCTATGGAAGCCCAGCCCTCCTCTAGCAGACAGAACACTCCAGTCCCAGCTCGGGTGTGAGATAAAATGCCATGACTGCAGCCGACACTACCTCCTCCTTCCGAGCACCCACTGCAAACCACGTGGCTGCTCTCTGCCGACTCGTGTTAGCGAGAGGAGGTTATTAATTCACGGACAATATTATAATAGGACCTTGATTATTAAGTGAGGACTGCTATGAAGGCCACGGTGGTGTGGAGTTAGGTCCTAAGAGAGCTGGAGAGGAGATAAAATATAACCTTCAAGGAGAAGAAAGAGTTTCCAGGCCACAGCATGAGGCTTTGTGACTTGGGAGAGAAGAGCAGGTAACAATAGCCCAGCTAAACACACCCAGAGAATCCCAAAGCAGCAAAGACATTCAGGGAGGTGGAAATTCACGGAGGTGGACAGGTGTGGAAATAAAGGGGTGATTTAGGGGATGGACGGGGCCCACAGGGAGCTGTGCAGAGAAGCAGGACAGGCCAGCGTAGTCCCTGACCGAGTTTTGTGACAAGTCCCTTAAACCTCACAGTGAAAATGAAGAGAACCATCTCCGTCTAGTGTCTGCCCTTTGGGACATCAGAAGGCTACTAAGTTAAAGTCTATGAATGTCCCCTGAAGACTTCACAAGAAAGCCTGGCAGAAATACCCGTCCCATTATTCACCAACTCATGACCTCTTCAGTCAGAAGGGCTCAGGCTGAGAATGTGGTCCTACGTGTTGGTCCGCGTCAAGAAAAATTATAAAGTGGGAAAAAACTGCTCGTTACCTTTCTCTGAAAAGGTCCCATTGTCCCCAAACTCTCCATACGTGAACACCATTGCGACCCACTCTCCAAAATCTTGTTTACCTTCCAACTGCCCTTCGTTCATTCTCCTACCCCATCAGTACTTTCAGGCCACAGCAGCGGAACTCAGCCACAAGTCTGCGAGGAGGAGAGTGATCTGATGGAATAACTCCTGCTGAGCGTGGTGACTCTTCCTATGAGGACTTATGAGGTTCCACTTTTCTTTAAACCTCTCGCTTGTTAACCAAAATGAATGTTTGCTTATTTTATGTCAGTAAGCCCGACTGAGTGACCAATCGTGGACCATGCAGGAGATATTTCGGGAACAGGCCCTTCCTGGGACCTTTTAGAATGTACAATGCCCACGTGAGGCCGCCTCTGGATGGGCCCTTGAACCCAAGCTCTGAAGTTTAAGAAGTAGTGCCCAACTCCTTCAGTCTTCATATGGGGCCAGTAAGGAAACCGGGCATCCTGGGATCAGGCACGTAAACACACTTCTCACCGCCAAGAGGCTCCCAACACCAGCAGTTTGGGAGACGTAGCTGCTAGGTTTCAAAGGGTAAGTCAGCATCTCCCAGACAGAGGCCTAAGCGTTTCAGATTGGAGGAGCCCTGGTCTCAGAGTCAGGAGACCAGAATTTCCACTATACAACTATGAAGCCTTGACCCGGCTCTGTTCCCTTTCTGTCCTCAGTCTCCTCCCATGTGATAAAAAGGGCTGACATAATGGGGCTTCAGGGTTTCTTCTTCTCCGCCCTCTACGATGCTCCTGGAGTTACCCTGTGGCCGAACTCAGGAACGGTGAGCAGGGCAGTGGGTTGTGCTTTGCCGTCACCTGGTGGTGGGAGCAGGGAATATTCTAACTTAAAGAGATGGACGCTTCAGGCAAGCATCACTCCAAGATTTTCTGAACTAGAGAAAAATACCTGGGAGACCTTCTAGTACAACTCCCTCATTTTATCAATCCAGTGGGTCTCAGAAAGTGAACACTAGGATCTAAAAAGTTGCTCCTGTGTGTGCTACTTCCCTGCAGCATCTCTGTTCTTAGCAGGATTCACGGTTTCCCACCATGAACTTATCGTAGTAGTGGTCATTAAACCACCACTCACTAAGCACCTCCCATGTGCTCGCTGCTCTCATCTCCAGTCTACCCAACAGCCTGTAAGCCAATTTTACAGATAAGAAAATTAAGACACCAAGATGTTAAGTGACTTGCCACTCACTTAAGTAGATGTCAGGAGCCGGGATTCAAACCTAGAAGTATGAGGTTCCGATACCATGCCATTTCCACGCGGCTTCTCTGCCCTTCATTTACCATGGTGCAGACCACTTAGCAAAGGGGCCCCCATCCTCATTCCCATGCCAGGAGACCTTTGCCAGATGGCAAGAGCAGACAGGGTCTGCAGCTTGCAGAGTCAACCAGAAAACCTCTGCTCTAAGCAGGTGCCAGGCCTAAGACAAATCAGAAAGAGAGAGGCTCTTTCTCTGTCCCCCAATATCTTCAAACAGGTGCTTCTGGGCGTACGGTGGACCCTCAGAGACACCTTAGGGGAGGAGAGACAATCTTCGGCTGAGAACAGGGCTGCTCAAAGTGCATTCCCTGGGCCAGGGCCAACCTGTGAGGGTGTAAGCCCAGAAACTGAGAGAAAGTGTTTAGAAAATCTTAGGGAAATGTGGCAGAGTCATGTCATGTCTGTTGTATGTCATAAAAAGTGGGAGGTAAGAGTCTAGATTTGGGGATCATGAAAAGAAAGAAAGAAAACATTTTTTTAAGTCGGGGCATGGTGGCTCACACCTGTAATCCCAGGACTTTTGGAGACAGAGGCAGGCAGACCACCTGAGGTCAGGAGTTCAAGACCAGCCTGGCCAACATGGGCGAAACCCCATCTCTACTAAAAATACAAAAATCAGCTGGGCGTGATGGCGGGCGCCTATAGTCCCAGCTACTCAGGAGGCTGAGGCAGGAGAATCACTTGAACCTGGGAGGTGGAGGTTGCAGTGAGCCGAGACCGCGCCACTACACTCCAGCCTGGGCAACAGAGTGAGACTCCATCTCAAAANTTGGGAGGCCGAGACAGGCAGATCACCTAAGGTCAGGAGTTCAAGACCACCCTGACCAACATGGGGAAACCCTGTCTCTACTAAAAATACAAAAATTAGCCGGGCTTGGTGGCACACGCCTGTAGTCTCAGTTATTCGGGAGGCTGAGGTAGGAGAATTGCTTGAACCCGGGAGGTGGAGGTTGCAATTAGTTGAGATAACACCACTGCACTCCAGCCTGGGTGACAAAGTGAGACTCCATCTTAAAAAAATTATTAAAAAAAAAAAAAGAAAAAAGCTCTTGTCGCCCAGCCAAGAGTACAGTGGCGCAATCTCGGCTCACTGCAACCTGACTCCCGGGTTCACACCATTCTTCTGCCTCAGCCCCCCCAGCAGCTGGGACTACAGGCACCCGCCACCATGCCCAGCTAATTTTTTGTATTTTAAGTAGAGACGGGTTTCACCGTGTTAACCAGGATGGTCTCGATCTCCTGACCTCATGATCTGCCCGCCTCAGCCTCCCAAAGCGCTGGGATTACAGGCGTGAGCCACTGCGCCTGGCCAACAATATTTTTTGATTGGGTGGGATCATATTATTTTTGTCATTGCTTTTTATTTTTATGAGAATTCATTTTTATTGTATTTACAAAAGCATGGGTCCACAACAGATTGGAAATCTAAGAAAAAACATCCTTTACGGGTCTCTCCTACGGACAGCAGGAGGAACTGATGGGTGCAGCCTCAGAGACAGTCTTGGTTGGTTACAAAAACAACAATTAAAGCTATTCCTACACTTCTGTAGAACTCTCTGGCTTTAAAGTGCTTTCACACACATCTCCTTGGGGCCCACAGTCATGCATGATGGAGGCAGAACAGAAATTAGGTGTCTACATAACACATGAGGTGACTGGGCTTCTGGTAAAGACTGAACGACTGCAAGAGCATGGAATCGGAAAGCAGGGAAGGCTGGCCTCACGGGTCTGCCCTCTGCACCCTATTCCTGCTCGGTGCTCTTTCTGCTCTCTGTAGATCTGTCCCCAAGAAAAAGCCACCTCCCTTTCCCCTTTCAAGTCCTCAGAAGAATGCAGAATCCATGACCCCTTCCTCAAGCCCTTAGTGACATCCCACAACCCTGCCCCTTCACATGGGACAGACTGGACAGAGTTACACCCCGAGGGATAATGTCTGCACCATCAGATGGGCCCAAACAGGGTGTTTCCAGGCCCAGCCCCATTTTCTTTGTGTTATGGCCAAGAACACGTGTCCCGTGCTGCAGCCAGCACGCTGCGCACACTTAATAAATTACACGGACTTCTCTGCTCTCTCGAATCTGGCCTCAATAATTTGCACATTCGCCGGCATCGTAATGAAGCAGTTGTGAAAATAACCCAATCTCTTACAATATGAACTTGCAAGTTTATAAGCCCCTGTGGCTGAAGTGCGAGTCACTTCGTCACGTGACAGGTATCCAAGTGCTGTCCTCAGAATGCATGCCCAGTGCTTCAGGAATGCCAACAAGCACCTAACAGGACAGCCACAGCCTGTATCTGAAGTCTCACTGTCCTCTTGGGATCTGGGGTCATCACGTAATTATTGTGGTTATTAAAATTTAAGGCTATCTGTATTTTTTCCTTCATGGCAAGAAAGTTCTTTTCAAAGCATATCCGATGCTGACACGGTCCTCCGAGTGATTCCTTTTCCTGCTGAGTATGATGAAGAGACAATGATCTATGCCTTGCCCACACCAAAGCTCTGAGACTTTCTATACAAGAGGCCCCAGGAATAAAGAAGAGCAAGAAGGAAGATTCTCCTATTTTTTGTTCCTACCCAGGTCTGAGATTCCCCGCCTTAGAGACCCTTCATGATATCCACCTTCTGCTGAGGCACCAAACAGCCCTTCCAGTTCGAAGGTGCTCACTGGCCAATCACTAGGCTCTCCTCACCAGAGAGATTTGTAAACTGTCTTTACAAATTACAGGGTTTGTAAACTGTCTTTACAGTTCCAAAACCCTCAGAGGTGAACACACAGGAGGCGAGAATTAACAAGAGTTAGTCTCTCTGTTGGAGAGAACAAAAAGTTGAAGGGGAAGTAGAAAAACAAGCATCTGTCCTTCACACATGACAATCCCAGCCTTCCTGAGACATACTGGTAACTGCGTCCATGTTCCCTCTACAGAATATCGACAGGTCCCACAGTCCAGCACACTGCCCCTCAAGCGGAGTCCTGGGCATCAGTAAGTCCCCTCCACAGCCATTTGAGAGCCGCCCTGTCCCATTCTGGCCTCTACAGCCCCTGCCCCAACCCCTCACCATTCACATTGGGTATAAGGAATTGAAGTCGGGGGAAAACAAGAAGACAGAATGCATTTTGAAAGAGAAACATCTGGAAGTTGCACCCTTCAGGGTGTATGCGTCATCTATTTAATACGACACTGGCTAAGATTAGACTTGGGAGGGAGATGAGGAGGAGTAGGCATGCTCAGATCATTGCCAGCAGCAGCAGAACATCCACATAGGAGCCAGAAGTCGCAAACCAGCCCGGTCTTAGATGCATGGCCTCCATGCCTGTTTCAGCCACCAGAGTCATGGAATGTGAAGAGCTGGCCAAGACCTCACGACCCACATTACAGATGAGGAAAACAACGTTCACTGTGGGGAAGAGACTTGTTGGGCCCATGGTTTGCTAGTGACACAGCAGGGACATCAATGTCTTTTTTTTGAAATAGTAAGTTATATGCATATACATCAATGATATGCAAATATATATGTCTCTCCATTTTCATAGCATGGAAGGCAGCCCCTGGGAAAACTGTAGTGGGAATGCTTGTTTTTACTTGTAAGTATTTTCTGTAAATTCTTTGCTTCCTATGGCACTCCTGTAAGCTAAGTTCTTATATATTGTCAGATCCCGTGAGGACCAACTCCAGGCATTTTCGTAACAACTCCCTCCCTGACTTCAGCAGCTGACTCTGCCACAGAACAGCCTCCCCTTCTCCACACCCCACTACCAGCACTACCTCCATTACCATCCTTGTTGAGCCCTTCTTTCTTCCTCTCTCTGGCTCCACAGCCCCCACACTCATCCCTGCCTACAGGAAAACTGAAGGGCAGGTGCCAGCTCTGTGCCTGGTGACTCACCATGCCCGGGGGGCAGAGGCAGCCAGAGACACAGCCCATGCTCATGCACTCCAGGTCGTAGTTCTGGCATGTCTTGGCACACTCGAGCCCTTCAGCACGCGGGTTGTCAGCGGGACACACCAGCTTGACCATGGGGGGCCGACAGGATAGGCTCCTTTTGCCTTGAAGGTAGGAAAAGCAAAGAGATGATTAGTGAAACAGAGAATGGACCTATCTTCCACACTGTCCTTTGGTCCCCTAGAGGCTGTGACTAAATTCAAGAGACTCAAGAGTCGCTCACTTGCAGGGACCAGCTGCTGACTGAGCCAGGTTCCCTGTGTGGGACTGGGAGGGCACCTGCTCACCTGGGCTTCTATCTCTGGCTTACACTGGTGGCAGCTCTTCTGACCCCAGCTGTCATCTGATGTCCCATATTTGTCTTCACCCTTAACCTTGCTATATAGCAGGTTACATTGAATCAGGATGCACTGCAGAAATTTCCAGACCCAGGCTTGAGTAGACCTGAGTGTGGGTGCTAAAAAGGAGTTTTAATGGGACCTAACAGAATCATTCTTAAATGGTTACAACTCATGTGGGGAGAGAAGGCCATTTGACCACAATGGCTTTAAAACAGGCCTCTGTGGGCATCAGCCCCTGCCCAGCCACTCCATGTGAATTTGCAACCCTGGCAACACTTCATCCCCTGACACTCCAACCTCCCTTCCCTGCTGTTTCCCCTCTGATAATCCTGTATCTGTTTTTCTCACCACCTGATATACTACACATCTCACCTATTTGCTCACTGTCCTCCCCAGGCCACTGGGCCCACTAGAACGCATGTTCCATGAACCCAGAGATTTCTGTCTACTTTGCTCATAGACATATCCTACTTCCTGGCAATTAGTAGGTATCCATGGCTAATTGGGTAATGCTGACAGCAGATGATTGATACAGCACCTGTCTTTCCAAAGCCCAGGTGCACTTAATAGCATTTGTATCACATACTCGCTCCTGTGGGCAAAAAGTCAAAATTTCTTGGAAACTCTTGTTAGAAAACTGAAACTCCAAAAGGTTCAATGGCTTTTCCCAATCGGCACACAATCCCAGGAGTTTCCGGACTTTGAAAAAGATTGTTTTCCAGTGACCAGACTAGAAGATTCTGAGCAGAAGCACGGAAGGTAGGTCTGAGAGGCAGAATGCAACAGAGACAGTGGGTGTGGGGGAAACGCTCTGAGATGGAGAGAAAGGAAGATGCAGAAGGATGGAGTGATCTTGAGGTCACAAGTTCTGGTCTCAACGTTTGAGCCACCCATGCTCTTGGGATCTTGCCCCAGCTCTAGGCTGAGACATTCCCCAGTCGGTCATGCCGGGAGCCAGACCTCTCATGCAGGGCAAGCCAGGAAGCAAAAAGCATGGCACAGAACTGGGTCCCTTGGACAGAAGGAGACTTATGGAAAATGAGAGGCAGAGAGGGAAGCCGTCAAGCTGGAGACTGAAGACAGCCATTTCTCTCTCTCCCACTGGAAGAGTCCTTTCTAAGCAAGGATAAGCCTCTGGAAGCAAATAAGGGCCCTGTAATCCATAAATGTGAATGTGAAACCCCCAGTACAAGGTCAGCCCCTTCTCCCTTCTATGCCCGGTCCTTAAACAGTACAGCAGGCCAGGCGTGCTGGCTCATGCCTGTAATCCCAGCACTTTGGGAGGCCGAGGCAGGCAGATCACTTGAGGTCAGGAATTCGAGACCAGCCTGGCCAACATGGTAAAACCCCGTCCCTACTAAAAATACAAAAAATTAGCCAGGTGTGGTGGCGCATGCCTGTAATTCCAGCTACTTGTGAGGCTGAGCAATGAGATCGCTTGAACCCATGAGGCAGAGGTGCAGTGAGCTGAGATTGCACCACTGCACTCCAGCCTGGGTGATAGAGTGAGACTCTCAAAAAAAAAAAAAAAAAAAAAAAGACAGTGCAGCCACCGTCAGGACCTTCGAATGGGGAGCAACAGACCCAACCTTTCTCTTTCTCTCTTTCAAACCCATCCAAGAAGCTTTCTAAAGAGCTGTCTTCATCAGCATGTCCATAGGAAACAAGAGGCCATGAAAGAAGGGTGACTGTCATCACAATCAAGGCCACCAACTCACTCACAGCTATCCACCGAGTTAAGGTCTCCATAGGCAAAAGAGGGGTCTCGCAGAATTTATCTGCAAGTCTTTCCCCTTACACAAAATCAAATACTTCTTGCCTCAATGATTTGGA
Source organism: Rhinopithecus bieti (assembly GCF_001698545.2). Lineage (NCBI taxonomy): Eukaryota > Metazoa > Chordata > Mammalia > Primates > Cercopithecidae > Rhinopithecus > Rhinopithecus bieti. The sequence goes on from NW_016807690.1 coordinate 1,901,196, forward strand.
TTTACACATGCAAAGACATGTCTTGGCCTGAAAGTCACTCACACAAATCCAGAAATTATGGCAATCCTGGGCAAAGCCAGACCCATGCCTGGATGCACACACACATCAGACAGTGTCACCCAGCTCTCTCCCACCATTCCACACGTGAGGAATCCGGGCAGGACGGAGTCAACCGGCCTTCCGTGGGGACAGTACTCACTGCGGTGAGACAGGGGACTGCTGAGGACAGCGTCGGGCAGCAAGCTTCCGGGGACTCCACTCATGGTGCAGTGCATGAAGCCATCCTCACAGTAGCTGCAGAGGGGAAAATCAAAAAGCCCAGCTTCACAAGACTCGTCTACACTCGCCGCCTCCACATCCTCACCTCCCACTCACTCTCTGCCTTTTTCAACCAGGTCCCAGTCCCATAACCCCTCCTGAAGCACAGCTTGCGAACGCCACCAATGGATGAGCTCCACGTCACTAAATCCCGTGGGACTTTTTTCAGTTATTCTCTTAATTGATCCCGTTCAACATTATGCGTCACTGTTGAACACTCCACTCTTCCAGAAAAACAAAAAATATTCATCTCTGCAGGTTTTCCTCCCACTTCCTCAGTTCCTCCTTCTCATCCTCAGTTTTCATGCGCCCCCCCACTGCCTGGCCTTTAAATATCAGCCTTCCCCAGGCTCTGGTCCTAGACTCGCTCCTCTTCTCACACTCTGCTGCCATCCACACCCCCAACTCCAATCACAGACATGACTCATGAATCTACATCAGCAGCTCGGACTGCTCCTTTGAACCCCAGACCCGTATACTCAAATGCCTACATGGTCTCACTAATGTAGAGAGTCTCAGAAACACTTCAAACTCGGTACATCCAAAACTGAACTCACGATCCCCCCACCAAAGGCAATTCTCCTCCGGGGCTGATTCACTGAATGGTGACGCCATCCATGTATCACTGAAATTCATCTCCACTTTATCTCCACTGTCATGAGAAGGCATTATCACCTCTTACCTGGACTATGCAAAAGTTTCCTAACTGACTGTATGAGTAAAATTTTATAAAATGTGTGTGGTTGCTTTGTATGTATGTTTAATTTGTATAAATGATATCATATAGCACGCTGCATTTTGCTTTTCCCATTGAGCATCTTGTTTGTAAGATTCATCCCTGTGAAGCCATGGACCACTTGTCTGTGGCTTCTGTTACACAATACACCTTTTACGCAGTGTCCCAATGATGGACACAGGTTGTCACCTGCTCCTCACCACCACAGAGCTGTGCTGAACATCTGCAGACATGTGTCCTAATGAACCTGTGTAAGGATTTCTTTAGTCTATCTGCAGAGGCAGAAGTGCGGGGATAGCAGGTGTGAATATCTGACCTGCATGATGTGCCAAGTACTCTCCTAGATGGCTCAACCCAGTCTATGCCCTACAATAGCAGCTGAGGCCTCCATGCCCCTCGGCTCTGCCAACACTCAGCATTATCCAGATGTGTAATTTTTCCAATCTAATATGAAGTCATACTCATTGCTTTAATTTGCATTTTTCTGACTGTATAATTTTATTCAGTTTTGTTTTGTTTGGAGACCGAGTCTCACTCTGTCGCCAGGCTGGAGTGCAGTGGCTTGATCTCGACTCACTGCAACCTCTGCCTCCCAGGTTCAAGCGATTCTCCTGCCTCAGCCTCCCAAGTAGCTGGGATTACAGGCATATGCCACCACGCTCAGCTAATTTTTGTATTTTTAGTATAGACAGGGTTTCACCATGTTGGCCAGGATGATCTCGATCTCCTGACCTCGTGATCCACCCGCCTCGGCCTCCCAAAGTGCTGGGATTACAGGTGTGAGCCAACGTGCTCTGCCTGTTTTTGTTTTTTTGAGACAGAGTCTTACTCTGTTGCCCAGACTGGAGTGCAATAGCATGATCTTGGCTCACCGCAACCTCGAAGTCTCGAAGACAGGTTTAAAATCAACTCCTGGCCCTGGGCCTGGTCTGCAGAATAAATAAATACTCGGCTGTGATGGCCTCTGGGATAACCAAACACACAGTCTGCAGAACCTCCAGGCCCCAGCGTTTCACCCTCCTGCCACCTTTTCACGACCAACACTAGCACCTGCTCCAGCCAGGCTCATTCTCCATTGTGCTGTTGAAAGAATAAAAATAAACAGCTGCACACAGGCCCCGAGGTCCTTCCAACACACTTTCTCCACGAAACCCAATTTTCTAAACGAAGTGGAAAGACAAGCTGCTCAATAGCTTTCAGCACTGGTGCCTAAAAGAGAGACAAGGAGGATGCAGACTTGGAGACGTCTCTGATGTCAAACCCTAAAAGGAGCCCAAAGCCAGGGTCGCTCCCCAGCCCTGTTCACCCAGGGGCCAATGCACGCCTTCTCCCACCTTCCATTTTAGTGAAATAGCCAGCAACAGCTGCTGCCCTCCCAAGTCATACCAACTTCCTATAGTCTAGCCTCTTTCCTTACCACTGAAACATGGAGGCCACCATGACCTTCTGATCGCCAAATTCAACCATATATTCTCACTGTAATACGGAGAGTTCAAGAATCCCTGGGTTCTAGTCACTTGCTGGCTGATTTTGGAAAGTGATAATCTCTCTAAGCTTCCAATTCTTTACTAAAAAAGCAAGCCCTGCTTGCCCAACAGCATTCCCAGACAGAAACTCCTTGAAAACTATAGCCAAGACAACTGTAGTAAAACAGCACTGGGCTAAGGCCAAGAGGTCAATTCTGCAGAGGATGTTGTCCTACTCCCTTCTGCCCTTCATTTCCATGATACGGCACCGCTCGGGCTCTGCCCTTTTTATAGGCCTTTGATCTCTGGCCTCTCTCATGCAACCCTCTTTTTCTTCCTCTTGCCCTCTGAACATTTCCCCAAGTTCTGACTCAGTCCTCTCTTCTGCCCTCTGGCCCACTCCCTTTAAGGATCCTCGCTACTCTCATGGCTGAAACTGTCACCTCCATGCACATCTTTCTCTCCAGCCGCAACCTCTCACTCACCTTCCAGACCCATTTCAAGCTGTTGATTCCATTTGTTCACGAAGATGGCAACTCAAAGTCATCAAGGCCAAAACCAAAGTCATCACTTGCCCTCTACCTCCAGAGGCCCTCTTGGTGTTCTTGCCGTCACTGTCCTCACAGCTCTCACAGCTAGTCAAGTTCAGAACACCAGGGCCATCTGCAACAGCCCCTCCTCCTCGCAAACATCCCACTAGTCCATCTGCTTTCCCAGCGTCTCTGGCTTCTGGCTTCCACTCTCCATTTCCACTGCTATTGCTTGATCCAGGGCCTCACTACCTTCTTATCAGTCAATGTCAACATTTTCCTGTAGATGCTCTCCCTGTTGTCATACCTCATGCAGCTCCCAAAACCCATTCCCTGAAGTTATTCTTGGATCCTATTTGCTCCCTGCTGAGAAATTTCCAGGGGCCCCATTCCTACTGCTCCAGCATCAGTGCTCACCCCCTCACTTCTGAATACCCCTGAACCTCATCCCAACTTCCCTCCAGTCTTAATTTTCCTTCATACAGCATGTGTTCGTGCCAGAGGACTTACCTTGGGGATTGTGGAGTACTCCTTGTGTGTTTAGTCCCTAGACTTCCGCTCCACCTCAAAACAGTCCTCCAGGCTGGGCGCAGTGGCTCATGCCTATAATCCCAGCACTTTGGGAGGCTGAGACGGGCAGATCATTCGAGGTCAGGAGTTCGAGACCAGCCTGACTAACATGGTGAAACCCCCCTCTCTACTAAAATACAAAAATTAGCTGGGCGTGGTGGCACGCGCCTGTAATCCCAGCTACTCGGGAGGCTGAGGCAGGAGAATCGTTTGAACCCCAGAGGTGGAGGCTGCAGTGAACCGAGATCGCGCCACTACACTCCAGTCTGGGTGACAGAGTGCGACTCTATCTCAAAACAAAACAAAAAATCCTCCTCCATCCTTCAAGCCCACCTCTGCTGCTGGAATCCTCCCCAAGCTGAAAACCACTTCTAGCATGGAGTTTTCCCTAATTCCTCCCACATGGAAATTATTCCCCCCTTTTCTGAATAAGTGGTACCTTTTATGTCTCTGATATGGCACATCTACCAAATGTTATAGTTATTTCATCTCGATAAACATGCATTGTGTACCTACTTTGTGCCAGAACTGTGCTGGGGGCTGGGGTTCAGGGCCTAATATGTGGTCTGGACTCTAGGGGGGGCCACAGACTAGAGGGGAAACACAACATCTTTGATTGACATCCAAGTCCAACAGTGATAAATGTTTCACAATAGAAGGGTAAACAACCTGCTTTGGGTAAATATGTTGGAAGGGGCTTCGGATTAATCTCACTGGAGTGATAAGGAAAAGCTTCTTATTTAGTGTAATGTGCAGATTCTGTTCCGGTCGGCAACAAAAGCGAAACTCAGTCTCAAAAAAAAAACAGTGAACATGGATTGAATGTCAGATGTTACTAAGGAATTATTGTTCATGTTCAGGTTAATAATGGTATGATTATATATACTTTTTTAATTATTTGTTGAAATACATACTGAAGTATTTGCAGGTGAAATGATACAATATTTACAGCTTTTTTTTAAAACTATTCCAGGCATACAGGAGAAGAGTCGATAGACAAAATAAGAATGGTAAAGTGCTGCTAATCATTGAAGCTGGGAATGGATACGTTGGGGCTCCTTATACTTTTCTCTCTACTTTAATGTCTGTCTGAAATTTTCCATAATCAGGACTTTTTCTTTTTTTTTTTTTTGAGATGGAGTCTCGCTCTGTCGCCCAGGCTGGAGGTGCAGTGGCAAGATCTCAGCTCACTGCAACCTCTGCCTCCCAGGTTCAAACGATTCTCCTGTCTCTGCCTCCCAAATAGCTGGGACTATGGGCGCTAATTTTTTGTATTTTCACCATGTTAGCCAGGATTGTCTCAATCTCCTGACCTCGTGATCTGACCTCGTGATCTGCCCGCATCAGCCTCCCAAAGTGCTGGGATTACAGGCGTGAGCCACCACACCCGGCCAATCAGGATGTTTCTAACTGGTCTCCCCAGTAGACTATCAGGTACTGTGTCTGGTTTTTGTTTTTGTTTTTTTTCCCGTGATGAGACTTCCCTCTGTCGCCCAGGCTAGAACACAGTGGCACAATCACAGTTCACCGCAGCCTTGACTTCCTGGGCTCAAGCAATCTTCCCAACTCAGTATTTCAAGTGGCTGGGTCTACAGGTATGTACCACCACGGTCAACTATTTTTTTTCTTTGTATGTAGGGACAGTGCCTCATTATGTTGCCCAGGCTGCTCTCAAACTCCTGGGCTCAAGCATTACTCCCACCTCCACCTCCCAAAGTGCTGGGGATTACAGCTGTGAGCCACTGCCCCAGCCTGGCTCATCTTTAGATCACTGATTCTTAGCCAAAACTAAGACAGAACAGGAACAGGTGTTTGCCCAAAAAACGTCCTGTTGTAAATTTCTTCTATGCTCATGGCAACCCTGCTCAAAGTCACAGAAGGCTTAGGCAAAGACCTGCAGGAAGCAAGCATGATTGGAGCTATTTTGGGGAAGCGCATGAAGCAGGTCAGGCTAGCAAATGCCCCATGAAGGCAGCGCTGCAGTGGTCCGTGTTCTTCCTGCTCAAATGCTTCAGCCTCAGAATACTGAAAGCTGGTTGGAAAGGAGCGTGACAGGGAGATCTCCCTTCTCCTGTTCCAGAAAAGGAAAACTGAGACGTAAAGCCCAGAAATGGGGGCCAACACGTGACAGCTGGCAATAAAACTCAAGAACTCCTCCTGCCAGCCAGAAATCCTAGTTCCCTGTGTGGTAAGGAAGTCAGAAGACCCAGACCAAATCCCAGCTCTGCTTCTGACTGGCTGTATAATTCTGGACAAGTCACTTCCTTCCTTGGGCCCCAGTTTACCCATCCATGATATGAAGGACTTGAGGGCCCATTTTCTTCTCCAGCTCTGCTGTTTCAGAGGTCCCTGACCCTGCTGCCTGCACTTACCACATGGTGTGATGGTCTGAGAAGATGTCTTCCGGCTGGAAGATCTCACCATCATAGTAACAGGGGCACTGAGCCTTGGGTACGCAATCCCCCATCTCATCCATGTAGAGCCCTGGGGGGCAGAAGCAGCCCTCCAGGCAGGCCTCATTGCATTCCTCATCCGGGTAAGAGAGCGCGCGGCAGGTCAGGTTGCAGGGGTTCCCGCACTGCAGGTACACCTGGCCTTTCGGGCATTTCAGCTCTAGAAGAAAGAGGAGGAGTAAGGCCTCAGCAGGAATGTTGGACAGCAAGGACTACGGTTCTAGGACTTGCCACCCCTTGTAGCTGTGACCCCCAATTATTTAACTAAAAATTTTTATTGACATAATTGTAGACTTGCATGCAGTTACAAAGAAGTAATGCAGAAAGATCCCATGCACCCTTTACCCAGTTTTCCCCAACTGACCCCCAATTATATCTGTATGGTCACCAACTTCCTTTCCCACTATGAGCAAATGTGTCTCTTTCAGCATGCAAATGTGTATTATAATCATGGGGGCACATATTTTCTCCTCAACCACAGGGAATGTGCATGAGTCGTCTCTGAATTCTCAAAGACTAGGATGTAGTAGAAATCCTAGAAGATTTTGAAGTTGTGAATATTAAAAAGAACTGGGAGTGACAGGCAAGGGCATCCCCGTGATGATGACAATAATGGGTACCATTTATGGAGCACCTACTGAATGCCTTGCTCTTACATGGGCTCTATGCCTCACGCTGTTAGCTCTCATCATCCTCTTTCAAGAAACTTAGGCTGAGTGACTTGTCAGGGGTATACCTCACAGGAAGAAGCAGAGGCAGGATGTGAACCCAGCCCTCTGCAGCTGTAAAGCTCATGCTCATCACCATTATTCTCTAGACAGAAAACAGTCCCTTTGAGGACATGTTGGTCCCAAAGAGCAGGGACACTCATACCTACCCCAGCGAAGCGGGCCGCACCCATTTGCCCGCAGCCCTTACCCTCCTTAGCCTCCCACAGAGAAATACTGCAAGAGACACAAGCCAGGAAGTGTAGCAAAGTGGCAACGCAACTAAGGGAACGGGCTCTGTATCCCGAATACTTGGGTTCACGCCCAGGTCCAACACTAATTGGCTATGTGACCTTGGGCAGTATCCTCACTGGATGGAATAACAATATCCACCCAGTCTTCGTGAAGGTTGAATGAGATAACATTTAGAAGAACGTCTGGCATGTGGAGAATGCTCACTGCTAATAATGTTCACTGATAATAATTATCATCATCATTCTTATTGCTAAGGCAACAGCCCCAGCTCAGTGGGCCCAAGAAGGAAGGAGTATTCCAGATAAAGGCCTAGGCCTAAGAAGCCCTGGCATTCTGGTGACAAAATTCCTTAGGGGCAGGGTAGGGAGGACAGGGAAGGTGTGGGGAGCATTCTGCCCTTTCAAAATGCCTTCCCTTTGCAGACCAGCTGCTGCCCGAGAAATGAGAACCTCACCCTGGGCATGCTTCTTCTGAGACCATTAGAATTCTTCCCCTCTGTTCGAATCCCTTGCTCCAGCGGAAACCCACTGGCAGAACCTTGGCAATGAGCCTGAGCAATGGAGTCGGGGGCCTCTGGAGACACCCTGCAGCCTCCTGCTCCTACAATCATTCTGGACTAGGTGTTTGAAGGTAGCTGGGAAGGGAGGGGCTCTTTAATCCTATTAGACACTGATTTTTCTCTACAAGAATGGAAAGGTTGAGTCATTAGATGAACACTGAGGGAGCATAGGTTAAGACGGGGTGTGTTAGACAAAGTTGGAGATGTCTTTCAACCCCGAGCCTACAATGACAAGGGCACATTTTACGCATTAAAGAGCAGCCAGACTTGAGAGCTTTCTTTGTTCTGATAGGCTATCTCTAGTGCTGGCTTGGAGCCTTATTAAATTTCTCCTTTAGCCTTCTTCCCCAAAGAAACAATCCACATTTCAGTTTAGCAGAGACTTCTTGTGTATCCACTGCATGCCAGGAACTATACTAGGCCCAGGGAGGCGGAGATGGCCAGCCCTGGTCCTTGCCTTCAGAGAGCCTGTGGTCCTGTCTTCCCAAAGGAAACACAACCAATTTGCAAGAGGAAAAAAATGCGTGTGCTTCTCCTGAATCTCCTCACACCATCCCACAAAGTAGCTACATGGTAAGTCTGTGCTTCCTGAATGTTTCCAATTGGTGTGACCTCTTCTTATGAATAGATTCACTGGTTTAGGCAGCTCTGTTCATTTCTCTGGAAGAGAAAGTGAAGTATGGGTAGAGGGGACAGCTGAGCCTGAGCTCTTCTCCAAGTCAAGAAAGGATGGGGGCAAAAACCCAGGAGTCTTGCCCAACTGCCTTGAGTGCAAACGGACAGCCCAAGGCCATCTGGTCAGCCTAGTCTCTTGTCACATAAACACAGAGACAGATCCCTCTTGTCCTTAACAGTCTCCAGGGAAAGCTCCTTCCTACCACCCTTTCTGCCCTATCATAATGCCTCAGAAGTCAAGGCATTCTTTAACTGAATCTTATCCCCACTACTGAAGCATCAGCCCGTTTCCCCTGTTCTGTTCAGTGGAGGTTAAGTATGGCTGTTCATGAGAGATTAGAGAATATTTTAGTGGGTCCTTAGTGTTCTGGGAGAACGTCCTAAATTAGGAAATCCTACAGATGCTGCCGCATACTGATAATGCGTCATTTCTAACATTGGTGGACAAGCAAAGAATATTTATAAGCAGCACCTCATTTGTTCCTCATTACTTTCCCCAATTTCTAAATAGCAAATGCTAAGGGAGAAACTGAAGTGCAGAGGGGTTACGTGAGGGGTTCAAGGTCACATAACTGGTACCTCACAGGAAAGCTGCCAGTAAGGACCCAGACCCAGTTGTCCCAGGCATTAGCCTGTGGCTCCCAGACATCCCAGAGCTGGAGGAATGGGGAGGACACAACTGCTGCAATTATGTGTTTGTCCCTTCTGCACTTACTGTTGTCTCTGCTCCTCTTTCATATGACATTTCTACAACTCAAAACATGAGTTGACTCATTGGACCCAAAATACAAGCACTTCTAGGGTCTCCATGCCTAACTGCTCCTCAAATATAGATGCTAATTCCTGTCACTGTTTCTCATAACTCCTCTTCCATCAGGACCACCTACTTTATATTTACATATATATGCACACACAAATATATATATATATATACACACACACACACACACACATACACACACACACAGGGTCTTTCTCTGTTGGCCAGGTCAGAGTACAGTGGTGTAATCATAACTCACTACAGCCTTAAACTGCTGGACTCAAGCTATCCTCCTGCCTCAACCTCCCAAGTAGCTGGGACTACACCTACATTTTAATTTCCAAACACATCTACTTTACCCTAAAAAACAGAATATCCACTATGCCTTATTCTTACAGAATACACTCCTCACTTCTATGCCTACTACGATTCTACCACTGGAAACAAGTCTTCTCTGCCAAGAAAGCAGCTTTTTAAAACCACAGCCAAGTTCTCCAGAAAAGCTTCCTTGGTTTTCCCTGCCCTGAATCTACTCATCCTTTTACCAAGTGTGATAGGTATCTAGTAGGGTGGCAGTTTCCATCTATGACTCTAACAGTAAGTTTGGAGTTCTACATCACTCTTGTCCGACCACACTGGGCATGCAGCAAATGTCCCCAGAGCAATAACAAAAACAAAAAAGTTAGCACAATCCCGTCACCCAAGGGACCAGAGTGGGACCAGATACCAACTCTGGTACCAGGAATCCAACAGTGCAGAGTGAGAATCTAAAGCCACAGAGGACAGTGATGCAATTCACCTTTACATAGCTTTACACAATGCCAGAGATTTTGTCTGTCGGTGGTTTGCCTGGAGTTATGAGCAAAGGGTGTGTATGTGAATTTCCCATTGCCTTCATCCGACTCAAGGGACCCAGTGGGATCTGGGACTCACTCGTTCCACAGCCTGACCCTACGTGTGCCGAACGAACACTAGGTGGCAGCAGCCACAGGAAACCCAAACTTGGCAGGGACCCCCAAGTTCTAGGCCTCCAGGTAGGGGGAGTCAACCTGTCCTCCTGGAACAGGCCAGAGTCATCGGCCGGTCCTCACCGCCTGTCCTGCTGGGAGGTGGAAGGGAAAGGTGGGTGCAAATGAACCGTCCCCTCTCCCCCACCCACGTTTGCTACAATGCCCTAGGCCCTCTTTCCACAGGAAATAATGCAGAGAAAGGGCTTCGAAAACCACGCGTTCGCGCAAAGGATTTGGGGGGCGGCCCGGAGGACACGCACCGCAGCGGCCAGGCTCACGCCACGCGACGCGCACGCCTTTCCCCGCGCAGGCCGCGGCATAGCTGGCCAGGGCGCCGCACAGGCACTCGCGACCGTCCGAGCAGGAGCACACGTCGTAGCGGCAGTTCCGCAGGTAGGGCAGCGGGCTGACGGCACGGTGGCAGGCCTCGAACGTGGGGGACGTCAGGACCGCGCATGCCTCCTCGGAGAACCTGGCTGTGAGGCGAGAGAAGCGAGCCCGGGTTGTGGCGGGGAGGTGGGAGGTGCCTCGCCTTCCTGGCCAACACTCCCCGGGAAATAGCCCAATGCTGCTAATAGAGGGCTGCAAAGTCACGCAGAGAAATCTACAAGCGCCACCCCCACCTCCCAATCCATTTATCTTACAATCATCTAACGCTGAGTTTGTGAGCTGCTGCTGCAGTAGACTGGGAAGGTCGAAGGACAGGGACTACGGACTTTTTTTTTTTTTTTTTTAAGAGACACGGTCTTGCTCTGTCGCCCCGGGTGGAATGCAGAAATGCGATCTTGGCTCACTGCGGCCTTAACTTCCTGGGTTCATGCAACCGTCCCATGTAGCTCCCAAGTAGCTGGGATTACAGGCGCGCCCCACCACGCCCGGCAAATTTTTTATTTTTTTTAGTATTATTTTTAATAGAAATGGGGGCTTCCGACGTTGCCCAGACAGGTCTCAAACTCCTAACCCCAAGCGATCCCCCCCCCTCGGTAGACTTTTTTTTTTTTTTTTTCTTTCCTAGAGGTTGGCCCGCGGAGGGCGCCCAATAAAGGGACTTTGAAGAGCATATGGCCCAGTTCAGAGGATCAAGAGCTGACGGTAAAAACAAAGCCCATCCCTTTCCTCGCCCCCCCCCCCCCCCCCCCCCCGCAGTGGGAGCACTGCCTCCAGAACGCACTGCACTGATCTGGGGACCTCCAGGCTCTGCGAGGTCCCTGTCTTGCCCCCGGGTTCACATACTCATGCGCGGGTTGAGGGCGCAGGGATCGCTGTGCTGCTTCTGCAGGTCCTGGCAGTCCCCGTGCAGCTTCCAGGCGTTCCCGAAGTCCTCCACGCGGGGCTCCGCCAGCCCAGAGGGAGTAAGGAAGTCGTCGCCCTGGTTGCCATTGTAATTGCCACACAGGCCACAGGTCTTCCCGGCGTAGACGGGGGACACCTGCGGGAGAGACCAGGCCACTCTGAAACCGCCAAAGCAGTGGCAGAGTTGTTTTGCTAACGAGATTGTCTTAATAAAAAAAGTTCCCCGGGTGAAAAATATTAATTTAATAAAAGGCAGCTAAGCCCTAGGCTGCAAAAGGGGGAGAAAAAAGTAAACTGCAGTGTAAATTTACCAGCTCCATCCCTGTTCCCAAATCATCAGAGCCCTGTACTGCCACAAGGGGTTTTAGAATTTATCTGATCATCTAAGGATGGAGAAGGGAGGCCCAGAGAGAGTAAGTGACTTGCCTAAGGTCAGGGAGGCAGTAGCGGAGCTAGGGTGAGTAGGCAGGTTGAGCCCAGCCTGAAGCACTCTGCCCTCCGTGCCGTCCACACCAGTGGGCCTGACCCACCCCGCCAAGAGTCATGTGCAAACTCAAGGCCCCTCTATACAGGAAGACCTCGCACTGGTCACTCGGTGTCGGCCCAGCAGGCTGCCAGGTGTGGTCCAAGACCTCCAGGAGCTCACAGTTAATGACAAGAAACACCTCCTCCCAACCTGCTGCCTGTCACTCAGGCCCTGGGCATCACTGAAGAGAAAGGGCCAGGAGCAAAAGGACTCTGGGGGTGATGACGGGTAGAAGTAGGGGTCTGCAAGGGCTCTGAGGCAGCCTGCCAGGGTGACAGCGGCAAAGCAGCGGCAGAGTTCAAACTCCAGGCCATCAGTATGTCGTTTATTGTCCATTCGCAGAACTGAACAAAGTTCTGAGCCCAAAGTGCAAATTCGGGGACAACCAGGAGAGTGGAACCCGCCCTTCCCCCACACAGCTGGGGGCATCTGCTGGCTTCTAGGGAGAGGACCCCGATTTGAAAGTGGAGCGGGGGCTGGGCCCCAGGAGTCCGCATGTCATTACCAAGGTGGGACGACCTCCCTGTGTTCTGAGTCCCTCAGGGACTAGGCTCAGCTCTTAGAGCCCCTTTTCAGCTTCCAGCTCCAACCTCACAAGATGCAGGGTTAACAATCCAGTAGTAGGTCCCAGGCCCGTAAAAATCAAACCCAAGTAAACAGTATTAAGAAAGGGGACAGAGTAATGTTTCCCTGTTTGCTTGACAAATATCGACTGTTGTCACATTAGGCCTTCTCCCACCTCCTTATTTAAAATGTAAATCCCCCCCAACCCTGGCACATCCTGCCCCTTTCTCTGCTTTATTTCCCCAGGATCTGTCACTTTCCGATCTATAATATAATTTACTTGTTTGCTTTGTTTATTGTCTCTCTCTCTCCATTAGAACTTAAGCTAAATGAGGTAAGGATTTTTGTCTGTTTTGTCTCACTGCTGTAATCTCAGCATCTAGAATGGTGCCTGTCTTAGTCCTTCCAGGCTGCTATAACAAAACAGCACGGACTGGGTGGCTTATAGACAACTGATACTGATTGCCCACAATTCTAGAATCCGGGAAGTCCAAGATGAAAGCGTCAGCAGACTTAGTGTCTGGTGAGGACCCTGCTTTCTGGTTCATAGATGGCGCCTTCTAGCTGTCTCCTCACATGGTGGAAGAGGCTAGCTAGCTCTCTGAGGTCTTTTAAAAGGGCATAAATCTCATTCTTCATCACCTCCCAAAGGCCCCACCTCCTAACACCATCACCTTGGGAGTTAGGATTTCAACATATACATTTGGAGAGGACACAGACATTCACCCCACAGCAGTGCCAGCAGACACTCAATAAGTGTTTGAATGAATGAATCATTGAACAAATCAATGAATAAGTAAGTGAATAGGTTCTCCCCTCCTGATGGGCTGGGATGCAATGCCCACAGTCAGGGCACCCTGGGCAAAGTGTCATAACTGGTGGGCACCTCCACTCCCTTCCCACCTCTCAGCATCTTTTCTGTCTTCTTTCTCAGATTTCGACGCTCCCCAAAGGCGTTTTCATTCACCCCCACCAGGCCAGTCATCACTCCCATGCCCCACTCTAAAATCACATCTTCTCCCATCTCCTTGGCTTGTCTCAGAGGTCAGCTCGGCCAGGGTTAGGAGAGTGGGTGCGACACTTGGAGACACTTGCTATTTGAAATAAATCCTGCTCAGTGACAGTTCTGACTAAATGAAGCCTGTGCAAGGGTCTTTTCCACACCACTGTGCCTAAGGCAGATCTGGGCCCTGCAAGGCAACTAGCAGGACAGGGAAACAGCACACAGATGGCGTGATTTCTGCTGGCTGGAGCCCCGCTGCCTGGACCACAGGGACAAAGCGTGCACACCACACCCAGGGGAAGGAGACCAGAGGGCCCCTAGTAGCACCTCCTCTTGCACCACCTGTGCCCCAGCTGGCCTCCCTCCAGCTCTCGCCTCCACACTGCAGTCCCCAAAAGCCCTGGGGTCAGCAGTCTGAGGCTCCCCACCTCCTGCCCCATCTCAAACACCCCTTTTCCTGCTTCATAATAAAACCCACAAGACAGTCCCTTTCCATGAGCCCCAGGAACCTGTGTAAAGAAAAAGAAAACGGAAAAAAATACACAGAAAGATGATTCTATAGGCCATGGGGTCATCTGACCCTGTCCTGAATCTTGGCCAAGGAAACCTCTTCTTGTTAGCTAGAGCTGACACAAACCCACCCCCAAAGATAACCCTACGTCCCCTCCCACAGAAAGAAGTTGGCCTCTCTTCTCCTCAGGGGAGAGACAAAGACCAAAGAAACCTGCGGAGAGGAAGGGCAGCTGCCCAGGATGAGAAGTTACAGCCCTGCTGATCGAGGGAAGAAAGTGCATGGGTGGAGGGCACCCTCTCTGTGAGGTGGGAGGATGCTGAGAAAATAGACTGGTCGGCCGGACACAGTGGCTCACACCTGTAATCCCAGCACTTTGGGAGGCTGAGGAGGGTGGATCATTTGAGGTCAGGAGTTCACGACCAGCCTGGCCAACATGGTGAAACCCCATCTCTACTAAAAATACAAAAATTATCTAGGTGTGGTGGTGAGCGCCTGTAACCTCAGCTACTCGGGAGGCTGAGGCAAGAGAATCACTTGACCCTGGGAGGCAGAGGTTGTGGTAAGCCAAGCTCCTGCCACTGCCCTCCAACCTGGGCAACAGAGTGAGACCCTCTCTCAAAAAACAAAAAATTTAAAAAAAAAAAAAAAGTGGACTGGCTAACGTGAAGCACCCCCTTGAAGACCGAGGTGCAGGAGGCAAGATTGGTCAGGAACCAGGAGACCCCAGTTCTGCTCCTCAACCTGTAACTAAACGACCGTGAGGCCCAGGGCAAGTTACTCCTGCTTCAGAAACAATGGCTCTGTATTTCCTACTGGAAATGGGAGGCTGACAAGAGGATCTTCCAGAACTTCCTGCTTTATGGTCTGTGGTTGCAGGTTTATTTTCATGAAAGGAAAAAAAAAAAAAAGTAGTTTGAAATTCCCTCAGGAGCACTAAGACAGAGAAAGAATATGACCACACAAGAATGGAGGATGCCAGGATCACCTGGGCGATACCCACCACCATGCCCCCGCCGCCCAGGATTCTAGCAAGGACCCTGTGGAGCACAGGATCCCAGGAGGCAGGACAAGCCTCTCCTGGGTATAATCCAGTACAAAGTGTGGTGTTGAGACCCGTAGGGGTCCCTGAGACCTTTTCAAGGGGTCTGTGAGACCAAAACTACTTTCATAATACTATGAAGACATTATTTGCCTTTTCCCTCCTCATTCTCTTACAAGTCTACAGTGGAATTTTCCAGAGGCCACGTGACATGCAATATTGGAAAGATTAGATGCAGAAGTAGATATGAGAACCCAGCTGTCTCCTATTAAGCCAGTCATTAAAGAAATTTGCAGAAATGTACAACAGTGGTGTTATTCTTGTTGCTTAGTTTTGTTCTGGCAAACGGTTATTTTTCCCCAAAACAGTGATGTTTATATTAATGTGTAGTGGGTTTATTATCATTTTTGAATGAGGTAATAAATACATATTTTAAATGTCTCTAATTTAATTTCTAATCTGATAAATATCAAGAAATATAATCCTCCTACAAGATCTTGGGGTCCTCAATAATTTTTAAGAGTGTAAAGGCATTCAAGACCAGAAAGTGAGCACCACTTTTTGTTCTGACGGGAAAGGCATGAGGCACAGAACTAATTCTCGCTCTGCCACGACAGGGCGGTGGGGGGTCAGAGTGGGAAGTCTGATCAGAGGAGTCTATCCTAGCCCTGGAAGTTCTGGAGTGCTGGATCCTCCCTCGACTTCCTGTGCCCTGGCTGCCTCGTGTATAAAATGGCAGTAATAGTATTTGCACTGCCCACCTGCCAGGATCATTTCCAGAGAAACAGTGCAGATGAAGGCCCAGTGAAAAGCATGGACTGCTATCCAGTGTGATTCTAGGACCACCGAGAACAAGAGGAAGTGGCCCACACATGCAGAGTCCCAGGGGAAGAATCTGAGACTTCCTGAGCAACCTTTCCCGGGCAGACAGGCTGGCTTTCTCTTAGCTGAGAGTGCCAATCTGGCTCTTCCCTTACTGCCTACAGTGGGCACCCGGGGAGACACCCCTGCTCCCGGGCCTTGTTTCAGCCAGGAGATTGGACAGCAAACCTGCCCCTCCCCAGCCCCACAAGAGCCCACCCTCGTGTAGAGGCCCTTGGGATAGCAGAGACCAGCAGGGAGAATCCCTGGGGCCAAGAAGGGGCATCCAGCAAACACACACAAGCCTCATAAACAAGAGAGGCCTGTTCCTCGCTCTGGGGGTGTAGGCCATGAGGAGAAAGGAATTCTTCTCCCACCACACAAAGCCATTCTGCCCAGAGCACAAGGGGTACTTTGTAAGGGTCTGGCTGCAGGGAGCCAGTGCCCCGTGAGAGGACCTACCTTCACCAGCAGCCTCCCGCGGCCGTCCCAGTCCATCTGCAGGTCCTCTCCGTAGCTGAGGCGCACGGAGGCCATCACTGAATGCTGGATGCGGAGGTCACCTGAAACCCAGCAGGACAGGATTCAGGCAGAGGTGGGGAGAGGACAGGATGGTGGCAGGCAGATGTATTTGGGGGGAAATGGGGTGTCTCAAAAGGACGGTAGCAATGAACAGCAATGACTTAGGGGTGACTGGGGTGGCCATGAGCTTTAAGGGGGTGTCAGGAGGAAGGGTGATCAAGGTGGACAGAGGGCAAACAGGGTCCCCCAGGAAGAAGCCTCTGCACCCGGGCTATGACCTGCCATTCCCCCTACTGCCACAGGAGGGAGGCAGAGGCTCCTGCATCCTCAGCTGTAGGCGGGTGCCCTGGAGCAGAGGGGATCTCTCTAGCATTGACACCAGGACACCTGAATGTGCCTGGGACACTCTGCCACTGCACACCACCCTCATGTCTGAGCGATGCTGTGTACAACACTGAATATAGCAATTGTTGCTTCTGTGGGAAGGTGGCGACAAATAGGTGCATACCCCTTGCCCTGGGGGAACAAACATAGCTCATAAGGAGACACAGCATTAACACCCGTGGACATGCTGGGTACCCACTAGCCCAAGTTTATCCGCTATGTGCAATGCTAGGATAATGGGCAACAAAGTGGCCAGCAGTTGTGGAGAAGAAGGATGAGTCTGGGAGCCACTTTGAGTGTGAAGTTTGGGAGCTTTACTATACAAAAGCAGGTTTGCTTTGACAGACGCAGTGCAACCTGGGTGAAGATACTGGACAGGTAGGTTTTTTGCTACCTCTAGACAGGCCAGAGGGTCACCTAGCCTTGCCCCAAGTGGCATCCTCTGGTGTGACATCACCAGTCACTCCCGATCTCTCAGCATCAACCTCTGCCCCTGTCCCACCCCAGAGCAAACCAGAACCACCTGCCCAAGACTCAACTCGCCCCTTTGGTTCAAGCCAAATAAAAACCCTCTCAGTTCCCTTTTCCCATCTACACTCTGTCCCAGGCCTAGAGCAACCTCTTCATCTATAGGCTTCCTTCTCTAGTCTTCCTCCTCCAGGAAGCCTTCCTTTCTTGCAGGGATGCATGCCAAGCACCCCACCCTGCCCTCCAAAGATAACTCTCCATCACATTCCCACGAGAGAGGCATGCAGATCCTGAAGGACAGTGGCCAGCGTTGAGGAGGAGGGTGCTAAGGGATGGGCTGTGCCAGCCCCAGGCCTGATGGAGCGGGACGAAGCACACCTTTCAGGAGGGGGAGCTGGACGTCCTGGCCATCCATGGCAACTCCTCCCCCATGCTTCAGCTTCACAAGGCTGTGGTGCAGGCCAGGCAGCCGGACGGTGACGGAGCGGGTGCACACAGCATCGGGGTCGTCAGCACACTGCCGAGAGGGAACAAGGGTGACTTTGCTGCACCCCCCGCCCGTCCAGCACCCCAGCCCAGGACCCTCTTAATCAGAGAAAGGCCACAACCCCAGAGAGCCTCTGGCCTTCTCACAGCCTACAACTGCATTCTCCCAGAATACTCCATGTAAATGGGGCCCCCTAGAGTTGTGCAGCAAGAAGGCGCTAAGCACATCCTTACTCGCACCTTTTCCCAGCCTGGCCCGGTCTTTCATAAACAACCACGGGCCTCTGCTTCACAGTGTTCCTTGGACCTACTGTTCCAAAGAGAATCAGGGACTTTTATCCTCAAGGGAAGCCCTGTGTACTCTTTCGTCCTCATCTTGGCTTCCATCCCTAGAGAAAGGAACCCACGCACGTACCATAGAGTTCAGAAAAGACAGGCCCTCTTTGCCCCCACCCCAGCCACCCCCAGCTCCAAACATCAGAGGATTAGTTATGGGCGCAAAAGGCTAGACCCGAGGACGCTGCTTCCCCTGGGTGGGGAGCTGAGCCAGCCCTGAGACGGCATTATTGTCAGGGCAGGATGCCTGCCCCCAGCATCTAGGAAGAGAGGGGATGGGCTGGGTTTCTGGATGAAGGAGGGGCTAACTGAAGTCTGGAAGAGACCTCCCTCGTGCACAGAAAGCAACGGCCCACTTCCAGGGGCTGCCCACTCAGCCCAGCAGCTCTGCAGCACCTTGGGCTGCCACCTGACCAGCCGCCGGGCTGGCAAAACTCACCTGGACAGTCTCAATGACAATGGAGAAGGAGTGGTCCTGGCAATCCCGGGCCAGCAGGTACTGGCAGATCCCACTGAAGGTGAAGTATCTGTTGTCAAAGCTCTTGAAGTGGGATTGGCCCGTGACGAGGCACTCCCCTGGAGAGACACGGAGGAAGGGAGAAGAATGGGAGGTGAGGGCAAGTCCCCTGGGGTGGCCAAGGTGGAATGCATATGCAAGCAGGACACCCTCTCCCCAAAACTGCACGGACATCCTTTGCCCACTCCAGTCTAGTAACGAGTTCTAAAAGAGAATTCGGTTCCTCTCCTAAAACTGCAAGATATCAGAGCTGGGCCATTCAGGTAGAGGTCTCATTTTACAGATGGGGCAACCAAAGAAGGTGACAGAGCCACACTGAAGTCAGTGATAGAACCACGCAGGAACCCATGCTCCTGCTTCCAGGCTCCCTGTGGCCTTTCCTCCGCCTTCGCAGCTCACTGTCCTGTGTCCCCTGCTTCCCACTGGCATCAGTGCCACACCAGCCTCAGACTGGTGCCAGCGGAGTGCCTGGCCAAGGAGAGGCTGCCCAATAGCACGGGGTTCTGTGAACCTGAGTGTGGAGGGGCTCTGGGACACAGTGCCACCCTTGTAGAGTCCCTGGAGGCCAAGGGGCAGAGGAGGCAGCCCAGAGGTAGGATGAGGTGGGAGGGTGAGGCGAGACAGTCTTGGAGCTCAGCAGTGAAAATGGGGACTCCATCCTCCTCACCAGTGGAGGGGCGACTCGAAGGCCATTGCTTTCTGTGTCCTCAGAGGGGCAAGCCCACGCTGTGACTCCATCCAGGGCCAGTGGGGAACCACGAGGCCATCTGCCCATGATCTCACCACCGCCCAGGCAGTGCTGACCTCGGCAAGGCCAGCTTCCCAGCGCGCGCTGACACATCTGTGGGTGGGGACTAGGACTCCCCTTCATCACCCTGCAACTCAAAGCCTTCAACTTGTCCCCACCCTAATTCCCACGCCACCTCCCCACACCCCAGCCTAGGCCCCAAGCTTCTGGCTCAATGCACCTCCAACCTGAGATCACACATCCTGGAAGGTGTCCTGGCATGGGGAGGCCTCTGCCGACGTCTCCAGTGATTCTCCCTCAACCTGCCTGGATTGAGGCAATCCCATCTTCAGGGCCAAACATGGACCCATTAAAGCTGAAAGGGCATCTGGATCCCTTCCCGACCTCCCCTATGTATTTCCTCCACCTGCTCTCACCTTTGCTACCTACTCTGCAGAGAAAGAAATGCACATAGAGAGACCATTGCCATTTGGTGAAGGACGACTTTCCCCACCCAGCCACTCTACGGTACGTGTGTGAGCTCCTTTCTCTAAGGATCGAAGCAAAGATGAGGACATATACAGTGCACAGGGCTTCCCCCGAGACCCTCCGAAAAGTGGAGGCTTGGCTGTCTATAGCACCGCCTCAGCCTCCACCGGAAGATCCCCCTTCAGGAAACAGGTGCTAGAGCAACGCTGGAGAAACAGATATAAGAGGATCCTACAGACCATCCCATGTGGGCCCAGCTCCAGGGGCTGATGCTAGGCCCTGTCACACAGCCAAGGGGGCCCCAAAAGACACAGAGAGATTCTAGCTTATCAAGACAAGCTCCACAGGCCAGCACTGTCTGGTCCTTCATGCTCGCATGTGCCCTGACAGGCCCAGCCAGAGGCCAGGCTAAACCATGCGGACTTGGACCCAGGAGTGGGCCTGCCTTCGGGATGTGTGTGAAGGCAGGATTAAGGATGAGGTGCCCCAGGGATGTACACGTCCCTCTGCCTGGTCCCCAGGGCAGCAGATCCCTTCCAGGACAGCATGGGTCAGGAGGGCACATCTAGCCCAGAGGAAATTAGGAGAAAGTGGAGAGGCCTCAGATCACTCCAGCCAGCATGACCCGCCTTCTTCACTGCCTCCTCGAGAAGCGTGAGAGTGAGGGGTGACTGTGGAGGACAGAGCAAACAGGCCACAGGATAGGGGCCAGGACCACCCCAGTCCATTCTGGATGTGCTGGAATTTCAAGTTCAGTGAGGTCTCAGGAAAGCCTTTCTGAACTGACCATTTTTCAGAAATTATCATCATTCTACACACACAATAATACGGTCATTTGTGTCAAATGTCTTGACCCTGGTGCAGTAAAAATGGGTGGGAATTCTTCCTCCAGCCTTCTCTGTTTTCTCAAGAGCACTCTTACCTAAGCAAGAAAGCGGACTTCTGTCTTCTTTAACAATACCCAGGAAAAGAAGGGTCAATGAGAAATGTGCAAATATTCGAAAGGAAAACTTTCAGGGCCAGCATCTAATCCTCTCATGATTTCCTTCTCTGACCTTCACTGACTTGTGTTCTCAAGTTTCTCACAAATCCGAAGTCTAAATATTATATTTAGCTTATCTCCTCGGTACAACTGAGGAACATGGCCACAAACACAGGAAAATGGGTGGGTGAGCTGCCAGGCAGCAGTTAGCCACGGGAGCTAGAACGTTAGCCAGAACCACGGGCCATGTGAACACGCTCACCCATCCTCTGCCCAGGATGGGACACTAGCATATTCCTCATTAGTCAGCAACAGGCAGTCCCCGTCGAACAGCGGGCCCACCACTAGATGGAGATGGGCACTACAAGTTTGGTGAATGAATGAAAGGCAGGTGATTCCTAACATAGCACTAAAAAAAAAGAACATCCAGGCCGGGCGTCGTGGCTCATGCCTATGATCCCAGCACTTTGGGAGGCCGAAGTGGGAGGAGTACCCAAGTTCAGGAGTTTGAGACCAGCCTGGCCAACATGGTGAAATCCCATCTCTACTAAAAATACAAAAAATTAGCCGGGTGTGGTGGTGGGTGCCTGTAATCCCAGCTACTCTAGAGGCTGAAGCAGGAGAATTGCTTGAACCCAGGAAGCAGAGGTTGGCAGTGAGCTGAGATCACGCCACTGCACTCCAGCCTGGGCAACTGAGTGAAACTGTCTCAGAAAAAAAAAAAAAAAAAACATCCGGAAGTTAAAGCAGATCCACTTCTACGTGAATAAAGATCCTCCTTCATGAAAAACAAAACGGAATCTCTCATCTGATGGAAGCACATTACCTCTTCTAAACAAACCCTTTGGTGTGCAGCAGTGAGCCCTGGATGTAGCTGCTCTGCTCGGGCCATTTGTTTCCCTGGCCCCACAACCCTCTACCTCCCAAAGCCTTCCCTGCAGAAATGACAACCCACAGGCCTTTAGCAAAGCAACTCAGACTTCCGCCAGACACAAATTGTCACCGAAGCCTGCAACATAATCTCTACCAAATGTGCAAGATGCATTTTTTTTTTTTTTTTTTTTTTCCTGAGACAGAGTCTCACCCTGTCGCCCAGGATGGAGTGCAGTGGCGCCATCTCGGCTCACCGAAGCCTCTGTCTCCGAGGCTCTCGCGATTCTCCTGCCTCCACTTCCCGAGCAGCTGAGATTCCAGGCATGTGCCACCATGCCCAGCTCATTTCTGTGGGTTTTTTGTTTTTAGTACCGACAGGGTTTCACCATTGGCCAGGTTGGTCTCAAACTCCTGACCGCAAATGATCCACCTGCCTTGACCTCCCAAAGTGCTGGGATTACAGGCATGAGCTGCTGCAGCTGGCCCAAGATTCATTTTTTTTTTCTTTTTTTTTTTTTGGTGTGTGACAGGATCACTGCTGGAGTGCACTGATGCCATTACAGCTCACTACAGCCTCGGTCTCCCAGGCTCAAGCGATCCTCCCATCTCAGCCTCCCAAGCATCTGGGACTACAGGCGCACACCAGTATGCCTGGCTAATGTTTGTATTTTTTGTAGCCATGCGGTTTCAACATGTTGCCCAGGCTTGTCTTCAACTCCTGGGCTCAAGCGATCTGCCCACTCAGCCTCCCAAAGGGCTGAGATTACAGGCGTGAGCCACTGTGCCTGGCATAAGATGCATTTCCAACTGCTCTGTGGAAACCATCTCCATGATTGCTCCTATGAAGTGCTCCTTATTATCCGCAGTTTACAGATGAGGAAACTGAAGCATAGAGAAGTTCAACTCATCCAAGTTCCCGAAGAAGCCAAACAGGGATCTAAACATGGGCAGTCTGTCTGGCTATAGAGCTCAAAGCCCTTGATACCACCTAAAACTGCCTCACGGGTTGGCTCCTACAGTTTCTCATGTGCCTGATGTCATTCTAATCCTGGGCACTTACCAAGGGGCATAGGGACAACTGGGTCTCTGAACAAAGAGACCAGGAAGAGGAAAGCCTTGTCTATGAAACATGATGCCCTGGCCTGGCTGAAAGGGGTCTGATGGCACTCCAGAAACCCCATCAGGAGTGAACAGGCCACTGGAGATTTTCTGTGAACTCAAGGAGTCAGAACCCCCAGGAAAGCACAGGGCCCTCAGAACACATCTTCCTATGTAAGAGGCATCTGCTCCGATAATGCATCGCTGTCTGTTAGCCTGGGGTGTGGGGTTTATCTTGCTTCCTGGAGGCTTCAGAACAAACTGACCTTGATTCCCAAGGTCAAATTATTAGGGCTGTGTTAGAATCCATCAGAAAATATCTTGAACCAAATAAGCAACAGGTAACTGCAAGGCCTCCCTTCCAGCTGTCCAGGACAGGTCCACCAGCCTCTCCAGGGAGGCCAGACCTCCCTCCTGCCCCACTGGCCCAGCCACCCCCCAAAACACACACCACTCCTCCCCATTCCAGGCTCCTTTGGGCTTTCCCCTGTGTCTTAGTCCTTCTCTGAACCTACTTAATGAAACAGCTTCCTGTGAGCTCTGTGAAGATGGTAATGGCCCACGTTTGTTGAGTACTTGCTGTGTGTCAACAGCCTCACAAGAGCCATGGGATGAAGTTGCTGTCATGAGCCCTACTTTACAGATTAGGAAGCTGAGGCTGCAAATCATTAACTTGGCAAAAGTCACCCAGCTCCTAAGAGATGCAACTGGAATTCCAACCAGGTTGCCTGAGTCCAGAGCCTGTGCTCTCGGCCTCCATTCTTGGCCACATTTACAGTCCCACGGGGTTTAGGACACAAATGAAAATTCTTCCATGTACCCTTTCCCAGCTCGAGAAAAGTCCCTTCTACATACTTGCACTCAGAGTTTGAGATCCTATAGCATGAATTGTTTTCATTTGAAGAACAGTCCCTATGAACAGACATGCTCCTTTCAATGGGAACTAAATTAGCAGAGCTTCCCCCCAACTGTTTTGCAGAGGAAGGGAAAGGAGGCTCAGGGTTACAGAAAGGGAAGTCTGCAGGCTATGGGGAAGCCACAGTTGTCCCTAAGGTTGCCCTACATCCTAATCAGTAAGTAGGGATATGCAGAGAACAACGGAGGTCTAGGAGCATCATGCAAAACCCAGCCCCTCTCCAGTCCAGACGGCTGCTCTCCTGGGCCCCTTCTTCCCTCTCCCACTACCCATACACAACACTGCACTGCACAGCCTCCACGATAGCCCCCAGGGACGCATCTCCTCCTGGATTTGTGTCTTTGTGTAACCTCTCCCCTCCCTGAATGTAGACTGGACATGTTGACTTGTTTCTAGTGACGATAATACAGCAGCAGTGAGAGGATGTCACTTCAGAGACTAGGTTTTTAAAAGACTGTGGCTTCTGTCTCCACTGCTCTCTGTTACTCACTCTTAAACAATTCTGCCCACAGAAACCAGCTGTCATGTCACGAGGAGGCCCCAGGGAGGATCCACATGGTAAGAAAGCAATGCCTGCCACCAGCAGCACATGAGTGAGCTTCAAAGCCATCTCCTTTACCCCCACCCTCCATCAAGACCTCAGGTAAGACCACAGCCCCAGTCAATGGCTTGACTGTAACCTTATAAGAGATCTTGGGCCAGAGGCACACAGCTAAGCCATACCCAAATTCCTGAGGTACAGAAACTGTAAGATAACATTTGTTGTTTTAAGGTGCTACATTTGGGGATAATTTGTTACACAGCAATAGATAACTAACACACTCTCATCTTATTCCAGAAAATCAAAACCCAGGTGTTTTTATGTATTTTATTTTATCTTTTTTTTTTTTTTTGAGATGGAGTCTCACTCTGTCACCCAGGCTGGAGTACAGTGGTGAGTACAGTCTCAGCTCACTGCAACCTCTGCCTCCCAGGTTCAAGAAATTCTCCTGCCTCGGCCTCCCAAGTAGCTGAGATTACAGACATGCACCACCACACCCAGCTAATTTTTGTAATTTTAGTAGAGCCGGGGTTTTGCTGTGTTGGCCAGGCTGGTCTTGAACTCCTGGCCTCAAGTGATCCTCCTGCCTTGGCCTCCCAAAGTGCGGGGATTACAGGCAGAAGCCACCGCAACTGGACCCAGGTCTCTATTTCTAAGATGCACAATGTCCATTCCTCCAGGGGCTGCAGAGCAGCTCTGGCCTGCTCATCACTTTACAAGCAGAGCCAAGCATATCCCCTCCAGAACCATACTGCCTATTCTTCCCATCAGCTCTATCTGCAGTCATCACACTGGGAGCATCAGACATCCCCACTACCTGCTGAGTCATGGCAGGGTGTGGAAATATGCTCGTGTGCGTGGGTGCAAATGGACCAGGAGGCAATGATCAACAAAACTCCCAAACTAGAAAAAGATGGTCAGAGCCAAGGCTTTGAGAATGCAGAGAAGAGCGTAGTGATTTTGTTGGCAAAATATCAAACCACTTAGTAGACAGAATTGAAACTGTTTATGTTTTCATCAAGACATCAAGATAATGTCTTACATCCTCAGCAAAGTCATCTTCGAGATTTTGAATTGAAGACCACAGGATTATTTTGTCTGCCCCAGAAAACAGTCCATCATGTACACATTGGTTGTTCAAATAGTACCTGGATGAATGGACAGTTGGAAGGATGATGGATGGAAGACCCATCCTACAGTAAGTAGTTAAGACTGCCTAATCTGGTGGTTACAAACATCTAAAAAAATACACACAATAAACTCAATTCCTAATTCCACCCACTGTGGCTCACAGATCTCATACAATGAGTGCTTATTATGTAGATGTTAAAAGTGTTTTCACAAGTTAATTGCAGCAACTCACATGTCTTCCAAAGAGCTCCTTTCGTCTTTGACATGGTGTAATTATGTTCAATGGAGCACAGATATCACTTTCAAGAGCAATCTTTTCTCCTTCGTGCTTTCTTCAAGGGTTACACAAAAGATAACCTGGCTGGGTGGCCATCTCTTTGCTAGACTAACTGATCCAGCCCACATCTAGTTCCAGAATTTTCCCAGTGTACAGGGCACTGGATAAGGTCCTGAGTTATCCTAAAGCCTTTAATTCACAGACCCTAAATACAATCCCAGGTATCCAAGCTCAACCCACTTCAGGCCACCAAAGGTTAGGACTAGGAAGGAGAAGAAAGGGAAGGGAAAAAGAAGTCAGGCAATTGTGAGTTCAAGCCCTGGCTCCGCCTCATAGCAGCTGTGTGACTTTGGGCAAGTCATGTAACCTCTCTAGGTCTGTTTCTGCTTTCATGAGAATAAATTGCACCTGCCTCACAGGTTCTAACTGGAAAGGGTTTAGTGCAGCGGCCAGCACGTAGAAAACACCACATGAGTGACCACAGAGGGCAAGGTCTGAGGTCATTGGAAGGTGGGGCAGCAGGGAGCTTTGAATGGGCAAGGTTTGCAGTAAACAGAATAGAGTTGGGGCCAAACAGAGGAGAAAGCAAATGGCAGAGATTGCTCAATAATTTTCCTAAGCAGATTTTCCAGGGCAGGGACAGGATGGGAGGAATCATTTGGTGACCTGGTTTTCCTAGCTCTTGGACCACGCCATGGTCTTCATGTTAGTCATTTTGGAAAATTCCATTAGAACTGTCCCTTCAAGCGTAAAGAATTACCAGGCCCTTCTACTTCTTAATTTTCCAAAGAATTTGTATCCTCTTTGTCTAGTTAATCATGACCATACAGGCCTTACAGCTCATCAACCTTAATCCTTTCAGCAAACAGGTAATAAGAACAGACAATAACACCTGAACACAGGTGTGTTCTCCCCTTTCAGCTGTTGCAGGGCTTCCACCTCTGGCCTGTGAATGGGTTAGCAGAGCTGGTACCTGAAACCAGAGCTGGGGTCATGTGGTTGCAGCCAACCTGTGCAGAAAGGGCAACTTCTCGCTGCCGTGATGTGTGGCCCTCCCTGTCTGGTAAGAGGAGGAGAAGCCTCCCCATTCAGAGGAGGAAGGGAATGAGTGGCAGGTCGCCTACCTGGACATTCTTCATTGCTGCAGATCCACTGGCTGTTTCGGCAAATGCTGTCGGGGAGAAAAGCACAGGTCATTGGTGGTTCTGCAAACGCAAGGGTGTGCAAACGGATTTAGAGCTCATGGTAGTTGTCACAGTCCCCAAACGAAGGGATGCGGGAGAAGAAAGGAGCTGGTGCTAGCAGAATCTTCACAGGGTTAAAATTGTACAGGACACAGTTTTGGCCACAAAGGAATATTAGAGATATTACCCAGGGGAAGAAATCCCGACAGAGAAAAAGAAAGAAAAACTACCTGATGCCCCTGAAAATCTACTCAGATACCAAGAAGTCAAATTCCTACCCCTCAAGTGGCAGACAGCAAGACAGCAATATGGAAATGGGTAGTTCCCAGCCCAGAAGTGTGGTGGGCGGTGGTCAACTGAAAACCTGGGGGCTCAGTGGACACAGAAGGCTGCTATGGGGGGAAAAACAGCAAAGGGAGGAGGCCTGGGGACCAAACGAATTGTTGTCCCTGCTGCACAGGGGACTGGCAAAGCCAGCCAGAGGTGACATCCAGGGGTGTTTCTTGAGATGACAGAAGCCAGGCTGGGCCTGGCCTACTGCAAGGACCAAGGGAGGGCAGACTGGTGTGAGTTTCCACTGGTCACTGCAACTCCCTACCACCTGGCAGATGAGAGATTTCAAGGAGAGGACCTACGTGCTGCTTAGTGATATAGCCCTCCTCCAGAGGGAGAGGATCATTTATGAAAGCATAGTTTGGAGGGACAGCTAGAGATGTTGTCTGCGTGTGAAGGATCCTGCCCTTCCTGACCTCCCCATCTTCAAGGCTTATTTATCTATAATATACTCTTTGCTCCCCATCATTGCCTGCACAACCTGTCCCTAGCCCCCACCAGTAGCCTCCAACTCAGTCTCTTCTTTCTTGGCGCAGCCCAGGTTCTTTTCCACCTGCCACCACCCTGCTGACCCAGCACCCCTCCCCAGTCCCCTGGGCAGGTCTCCCAGAGCACGCTGCGCAGCCGCCATTACCAGGTGTTGCAGTCTCGAGAGAGGGAGGCACTGGGAGGGTAGCGCTTTCCGGAATGCATGCAGGGACACTCGGTGCTCTCCACGCAGAGGCCTTCATCGAGGAGCTGTCCCTCTGGGGTCAAAGGCATCAAGACAAAGACCTCAACATTGTCACTGCATCACTCATCCCACAACTATAGAATCCCCGGGGCGATGGTTGGGCTTCTTCCAGGAAGCTCAAGGAACTTGTTCTGTGGTGTTTATCTTTCACATAATGCAATATAAGGAGGGGAAATTCCTCATCTGCATACTACAGATGAAGAAATGAGAGGAAGAATGTTGTTCCAGGTCATCCAGTAGGGGAGGCACAAGTC
This sequence comes from Rhinopithecus bieti, assembly GCF_001698545.2. Taxonomy (NCBI): domain Eukaryota; kingdom Metazoa; phylum Chordata; class Mammalia; order Primates; family Cercopithecidae; genus Rhinopithecus; species Rhinopithecus bieti. The sequence continues at coordinate 1,929,286 of NW_016807690.1, forward strand.
TGGGCTTAGGGCTTCTTCCAGGAAGCTCAAGAATGTGTGTGCTGCTTCCCTTACACATTAATGCAACGTGGGATGGGGAAGACTACTCATCACCAATCCGCAGATGAAGGAAGGGAGTCAACAGTTTTGTTCTTCCAGTGACGGAAGTCATGAGTTGAAACACACAGGACTCACTCCCAATATTTTTTTTTTTTAGACTCAGTCTCACTCTGTCACCTAGGCTGGAGTGCAGTGGTGTGATCTCGGCTCACAGCAACTTCCGCCACCTGGGTTCAAGTGAGTCTCCTGCCTCAATTTCCCAAGTAGCTGGGATTACAGGTGCACACTACCACCCCCAGCTAATTTTTGTATTTTTAGTGGAGACGGGGTTTCACCATGTTGCCAGGCTGGTCTCGAACTCCTGAACTCAAGTGATCTGCCCATCTTGGCTTTCCTAAGTGCTGGGATTACAGGCGTGAGCCACCGCGCCCAGCCCTGCTCTCAGTAATTAAACAGGGGTTTTCCCTAAAGCCCACCAAGCCTCCCCTGAAAAGACTTTCTAGTGCAGAGCCCTTTTTCAGCTGAGCTCACACGGCATGCCCAGGAGATGTTTTTCCCAGATCGGTTCCCTGACACAGCTAATTGAGAAAGCAACTGCAGCTCAGATGTGCCACGAGTTCCCCCAAACAAAGCCACTGATGGGGCCCAGGCCACCCTCCAATTTCCCAAGACACAAGTGCGTTCATGGATACAGTACAACAGGACAACGGACATTAAAAAGAAAGACCAGCTCAATCCTGATCACGCTGGACAAAGACATTTAAAAGCTTAATAAAAGTCCTCTGATTTCAGCAACGGAGAGCAAACACAAGTGGCCTTCATCTCACTTCCCAAAGCCAAGGTTGCTGGCAAGGTCTCCGATTTGTAAATAAAATGGAAGTTCATTACCAGGGCAGCTGCAGCCATCCATGCATCGCTCCTGACATACTTCATTGACGTGCAGGCTCTGACAGGTCCTGGCGCAAGGGGACACACACTGCTTATACTCCATACCCGCAGGGCACACTGGGCCTGAAAAGGAACATCGAAGGCGTCTGCCCAGAGCAGGTCCCACCGGTGCATCATCTCACCAGCCACGCCGCAGCCTGACCCTCTTGCACCCACTCTGACTGCTCCCCCTCTGTCTTCAGGCTTCCAGGGCCATCTCGGCCCCAGTGAGCCACGTGCCCCCGAGGCCACCCCTCCCTTAGATGAACATCTTCCATCTTGTGAGGCCCTTACTAAGACCCATCGGGGGGCACCCAGGACCCCCGCCCTTCCCCTTGGTCACCTGCTCTCCATGAACAACTTGGCATTCTTTTGCTCCCCTCCACCTAAAACCCAGAGTGACACCAAACTCCTCTAGGCTCAAAACGAGTGGCCTCCTAGGACCACGCAAGGAGCCATAGTGCCCTCTATACCATCCCTCCTCCTTTTCCCCCATGACATTGGCCCCAATCAAATGCCCCGCCCAGCACAGGGCACATTTGCCTGCATGGTGACACTCACTCCATATTTATTTCCACTCTGCCGCAAGGCTGCCTTCACAGATATCACCTAAAGCACTCTGTTCTTCCCACTGGAACCAGCTCCTCACAGCAAGGACAGGCTCTCCTCCTTCCTCTCTCTACACTGTAGCTGACTGATGCTCAGGCTGACTGAAAGACCGGAACACATAAGCACTCCTTTCCGGACTTTCTGACACCAAACTATTGCCCCTTAACCTTTTCCAAGATACGTCAGGTATCTCCCCTACCCTACAATCAGACTGAAAAACAAAAAAAAAGAAATCAGCCACTCGGCTTTACAGAGGAGAAACCTGCTGCTAGCATCCTCCTTCCTCACACCCCCACTGCAGGTGGAAAGTTCAAATTCAGCAGCTATTTGCCACACACTGAGACACATGTGCGCAGTCTAAAGACGTGGCCAGCTCCTCTGTCTCATCTGTGGAACCATCGCAGACTGCGCGCCCATCTGCATGGCTTTTCATCACTGGAAGGGCTGGGGAAAGAGGAGACTTCTTGTAAGGTCACCTCAGAAGTCCCTACTTAATCATAACTTGGGGACAGTGACCATAACTAGGGACCCACTGAGACTGGAAGATGAAACACACAGCACCATGAGGAGGGACGGCAGTCATCAGCCTGCAGGAAAGGAAGCTGATTTAATAAAAGAGAAGAACTTAATCAAGGCTTTCTGCTCTCTCAAAGATCACCACACATGGACAGGCAGGCCAGCGCCCTGCTCCTCATCAATTCGGGCGGGCGGGCAGGCAGTGAAGACAAAAACCGAAACTGCAACTGCCAAGATCTTGGCGGGAAGCAGAGAACACTGTGTGAGTGCAGGGGTCGGATTTCCTGAGGGAAGTCAGGGAGCGCCAGGGGAGGCACGGGGGCGGGAGGGAGGCAGGGGCAGGACATGGGGCTTTGGGAAGCCCGCTTGACAGAGGGCAAGAGCCATTCAGGAAATGGGTCCGGGACACGTGGCTTTGCAGTCACTGGCTGGCTGGGTGTGGTAAAGCCGCACGGATGAGACACAGCCCTGAAGCGCCCTGAGGGACATCACCCAGGACAGACCGTTCATCCCCGGCAGGGCAGGACGGGGCAGGGGGCCGACTTACTGCACGCGCTGTGGTCGGTCCAGCCATATAGCACCATTCCCTCCTGGGCACAGGTCCGGGCATACTCCAGGAAGGCAGGGCATGTGCACTCCAGTCCCCCAGCACACTCACACGAAGTCTTCTCACACAGGGCCACGAAAGGCTCGGGGTCCACCAGAGGGTGGCAGCGGGCAAACACCGAAGTGCTCTTCAGAAGCTGGCACTGCTCCCACAGGCCCTGCAGGAAGAGGGGCTGCCTCAGTCATATGCTCCCTTAGTGTCTCCCTGAGTGTGGCGCTGAGACTTAGCCCTGCTAGGGAAACCAAGGTAGCTCCCTCAGCCCCTGGGACAGGCTGGCACCAAGCAGATGCATGTGTTCAATGCACCAGCCCATCGACCAAGGAAAAGATGCTGGACCTGCGCAATGTGAAATAGACCAAGGCTAAGGTTATATCCTAGACTGAGTTCTGGAAATGCAGAGTCCAAGTCCCTGGATTGCCATGGTGGAAGTGTCCTAGGAACGAACAGAGGATGGAGAGAAGCACCAAGAGCACTGGCCCTGGAGTTGGCCTGAGGGGTGGCAGAGTCGAGGAACGAGGTCAGCATTGGTTCTGCACTGACCTGGTCAGTTTCCCTCCCGGACCTTGCCCTTCTTCACTATGGATGAGGGGAATGGAACAAGCGGCTTTATAAAGTGAGATTCCTGGGTCTCACCCTAAGAGATCTGAATTCAGTAGTTTGGGGATGGAGTTCAGCAAGATGTTTTTTTTGAAACACTCCCCAGGTGATTGCTGAGGCCAGACGGGACCAGTTCCCGGCAGCAACAGCATGTGTGGATTCTATGGAATGTCCCAGATACACTGCAGCAGGCATGAGTATTCTTGGTTCTACTCCTTTGTGGATGCCCTCATCCTGAGAACACAGGCAGCTTCGGAACTGTCATCATTTCCTACTTCTGCTCACTCACGAGTATCAACGACCCTACGTTTTACCTAGAAACATCTCTCCATTCTATGTAGTAATAACTCTAAATACACCTTTTCCCCACAGTGTAACATCTCTGAAGTTGGAATGCATCTTAGGACGGCTATCACATATTTGAACTGGTAGTCTTTCGTTTCTGAGCGATACACAGAACAATGGTGGGTCCTAGAATCCATGATGTCCTTCTTAGCTTTGGCACAACACAGTCATGGATGTGTATGACCCCCATGATTTCTTTCTTGCGTGACTTCTTGGAGGCGTAATGCATACTCTGACTGACAAAGCTGGGGGTTCGTGAAAGGACTTATGATCTTCAGCTAAAAAGAAAAAAGTGCAAGAATATCTCAATGGAAGGGCTGAGTCCTGAAGGGTAAACTGGAGCCAATTGGTATTTGGAAAGGGGACCGTAAAAAAGAGGAAAGAAACGACCCATTTTGAGGAGAAGGAAATTCAATCAGCTCGAATTGTACAAAGGGTCTCCAGAGCAAGCCTGTATAAATCTACAGTCAGGGCCAGAGGCCAGGCCTATGGGCCTCGTGTTTTGCGGCGCCACGGAAAGCCCAGAGGAATAGAAACCTGACTCCATCTCCTCACCGTCCTTGAAATCCAATCCTGCAGCACAGGGATCTTGGTCCTAAGGAAATCAGTGTCCTACCCCCCAGTGCCTAGTGCTAGGGCCCTGCCCCTTGCTAGGCCTCCACACACACCACCCTCAAAGCCAGGCAGGCAGACGAGGCACGGTGGCTCACGCCTGTAATCCCAGCACTTTGGGAGGCCAAGTTGGGCGGATCACTTGAGATCAAGAATTTGCAACCAGCCTGGCCAATACGGTGAGACCCCATCTCCACTCAAAATACAAAACTTAGTGGGGCGTGGTGGTGCAGGCTTGTAATCCCAGCTACTCGGGAGTCTGAGGCAAGAGATTGCTTGAACGGGGGTGGGTTGGAGATTAAAGTGAGCTGAGATCATGCCACTACACTCCAGCCTGGGTGACAGAGCCCGTCTCAAAAAACCCTGGTTCTCTTTGCACATTCGGAAAGCCCCCGCTGGCACGCACTGCTGAAGTGTAGAAGCGCGGCTGGCAGGCTCATGGGGACAGCTATCAGCTGCTCCGCATCTCAGGGCCAACAGTAGCCCCTGCACAGCCCTGCCTTGCCCAATCCCCTTCTGCCAGGCCGGCACCTGCCACGTGGCTGTGAAAAGCCTAGGCCTAAGGCCCAGCTCTGTCCCTTACTGGCAGTGGGGACTTAGGCAAATCAGTTCACCTGGTCGGAGAAGAGTGTCCTGGAGTGAGAATGACCTGTGGAAATGACCACAGTCTCAGACAACCTGGTGGGGCCGTGTGAAGAGGCCACAATTGCAGCACCACGTAGGCCAGCCATGAATGCAGGCCACTGCTGTGGGTCCCGGGACCACTTAGGTCTCAGGCAGTTACATGCAGCCTTCCATTGCTCACCCAGAGTATTTTACACAAGGGGAACCTGAGGCTTCTGAAAGCAATGGCCAGGGTGACTGACAGAGGTGGGCAGGCCTGCCTTGGCCTCATCATGACTTCCACAGCCCCAGATTCAGCCCAACGTCTTCCCCATGCTAGTGTGTGAGCTAGGCTGTTTACTCAACTCCTCCTCTGCAAAACGGGCGAGAATAGTAACAGTTCCTACGTGACAAGATTACTGAAGCCTGAACAGAACATGCACGCAGAAGACCTACCTTAATAAATGATGACCCCTATCATCATCATCATCATCTCCTGGCCACCAGAGAGATCCCTCCAGCCACTAGCCTTACCCACTAGAATAGTGAGCAGGTCCCCAGCAGGACAGAAGGACACCTTTGTCCTTTTCCCCTTATCTCCATCTCCCTGGGCTATACTGAGATGAATGGTTGCCAGGCAACATTATCACTTCCTAGTATCTTGGGTGCTCTTAGAAAACAGAGGGGCTGCTTTTGTTCATCTTTTATTTGGTAAGTTCACACTCCTCCAGAACAAAGTGAGTTTCTAGTGGCAGGAAGGGAACCTCTCTTCTTTGCAATAGGCAGAACTTGCCATCCTCGCTGCCAAGTTGGGGCTCAGGGAAGGAGAGGGAGGCCTGCGTCTTTCCCTCCATTCTGCCATGCTGCCTATCCCATCAAAAATGCCATTCAGGGAATTGGGTGACTCTGCTCAGAGTGCACGAGGGTGTCCCAGACAGGGCCATGTGCTCAGGCTCCTGTCTAGCCCTTTCTCCACTCACAATTTGAAACTAGAGAAAAGCTCAAAGGCACTCCCTGGGGTTTTCCTGGTCACTGCTATGGCTGCTGCCATCACCTGGGCTGTAGCGCAGTGGCTCCGAGCAGTCCCTGTACCACAGGACTAATTCCTGCAGGCACAGGGACCAGGAACCAGGGATTCTCACCAGCAGGATGCAGTACCAGCCAAGGAAAGGAAGAGACCCAGGAATCCAGGCACCCTCCCCTCTCAACCGTGGCGAGACAGCCCAGCATGGCCCATGTCCAGCTTTTCCCAATCACTCTTTTCCCACTCAGAGGGATAATGGGAACAGTACCCCAGCACATTTCCTGGGAGGTCCCTGGAGGTAGTAAATGGCTTACAGAAAGCCTTAGCAAGAAGCGTGTTTCTGATGACTTGCCTGCAGGATGGGAGTGGATTTCTGCAGAAACAGCCACCTCCCTTCTTAGAACAGTTCCTTTGGCCTCCACTGTACAAACCTCTGAAATCGCCTAGGGTTTCTTTCTCAGCAGAAACAGAAGATAAAGTCTGTCCTCCCATTTTGTCCTTCAGTCTTCCTCTGGTCAGGCTTGGCCTGAACTTGGTCCACCTGAGTGGTCCCAGTCTGAGAGCCGGTCAGGACTTGCAGAGGTCTGCCCAGCACCCGCAGCTGGATCCGCACTCACCTGCAGCCACACCATGTGGCATACGTTTAGGTGGCTATCTCTGCTGCTCCCAGCTTCCTGTTCTGCCACAGGTAGCCCTGCCAGGACAGACCAGGTCCTGAGACAGGACACAGAAATAGTCCAAGGGCTGGGCGCGGTGGCTCAAACCTGTAATCCCAGCACTTTGGGAGGCCGAGGTGGGCGGATCATGAGGTCAGGAGATTGAGACCAACCTGGCTAACATGGTGAAACCCCGTCTCTACTAAACATACAAAAAAAAAATTAGCCGGGCGAGGTGGCAGGCGCCTGTAGTCCCAGCTACTCGGGAGGCTGAGACAGGAGAATGGCATGAAGCAGGGAGGCAGAGCTTGCAGTGAGCCGAGATCACGCCAATGTACTCCAGCCTGGGCAACAGAAAGAGACTCCGTCTCGCAAAAAAAAAAAAAAAAAAAAAAAAAAAAAAAAAAAAAAAAAAAAAAAAAAAAGAGATCCAGGGAAGAGTTGACATGTTTGTACTCTCCAGACTCGCGGCAGAGACCCTGGGAGTAGCAGTGACCAAAACATTCATTCAACAAGCATTCGCAGTGTGGCCTCTGGGTCTCCAGCAGGGTGTCCAAGCCCATATAAAATGCAAGTCTAACTAGGTATGTCCCACCCTGGCTGACAGGACAAAGCTCTAGCTCATTAGGAGACAGCAAAGCCAGGAAGTTCACCCTTTGTGACCTGACCCCAGCCTGGCTCTCCAGCCTTACCCTCCCTGCTCCCTGCCTCATACACGGTGCCAGGCTCAAGGAATGCAATAGAAAGCAAACAGATCCCCCTCATCTGGCCCAGCGGGAGAATCTGCCCTCCCACATTTCCCCCTTCTTTGGCCCCCACTAACTCCCACCCCACACTTCAGATCAAGAGCCTCCTTTTCCAGGAAGGCTTCTCCGACAGGTCCTTCTCCCCACTCTTGCCGAGTTAGGCATTCTCACAGCCCTCTGGGGGCCTCTATTCTTATACTGAAATGGTCCATTTCTGTGGCCATCTCCTCCATTTCTCTGCAAGCTTTTCAAAGACAGGAGCTGTATTCCCAGGGCACACATGGCAGGCAATAAGGACGTGCTGAATCAAACCTAACAGTGATGAACACAGGAGTAAGTAGGTCATGCCCTCCAGCTCTTAACTGGCATTCAGTCTACCTGAACCGGGTGTTTCCATGGGGATGTTTGCATAACAGCCTGAAGACCTGGTCCTCACCTAGAGGTGTCTTCCCAGTGCAGCCAATGGCGGCAGCAAGAAACCTGCAGCTGAGACGCCAGGGAAGGCTGCCTAATAGGAGGCAGTCTGCACAGGGCCCTGGATGCAATATAGGACTTAGACTGCAGGGCAGGAGGGGGGTCATGCCAGGTGAAGCCAATGGCATAAGCTCAGGCAGGAGGGGAAACAGGGTCACCACGGCTGAGCCGAGCACTGAGACTCCAGCCCAGTCTTGCCAACAGATTCCCCAGGAAAGGCACATCTGCCCTCTGAGAGGCTGGTCCAAGTCTGTGGCCTCAGCTTCTCTTAGCAGGTAGTTACGGCCCCCATCGTAATCAAACCCAGCCGAACTCTCCTTGAGTAGGTGTCTACTTTCTGCCTGTTTCTGTGCCCTCAAACGCTTCCGTGTGCGTTCCTGCCTGTGTGAAGTTCTCACTGGCTCCTTTCCCTCACTCCTCCCAGGTTATGCCCTCCATGTGGCTTAGAAACGGCTCTGCATGCCCTCTTTTCCTGTGGGAATTGGCACAGTCATGCACACCAGTGGGTGGAGCGGGCAGCAGGAGCCAGGCATCTCTGGCTCTCACCGTCCACTAAGTCATGGAGGGCTGCTGGCTCATAGGGCTCCCTGGCCAGAAGGCCCTCCACAGATTCTCTGCCCATCCTCCTGCGTTCGGGAAAGGCTGAGGCAAACTCACCTCCTCTCCACAGCTGACCTCTCTCCTAGCCCACCTAAGTACTTTCAGAGACCACCTCATCACCCCATGTCACAAACGGGCCCTTCAGAGACCTGAAAATGCCTCCAAAGAACACAGCTCTCCTCAAAGGCTGATACAGACACCCTTTCAGATTTAGAAACTGAGGCATGGAATGGGTCAAGAATTTACTAGGTCAGTGGTTTTTTTTTCTTTTGAGATGGAGTCTCACTCTGTCACCAGGTTGTAGTGGCACGATCTCGGCTCAAGGGATTCTCCTGCCTCAGCCTCCCGAGTAGCTGGGATTACAGGCACGCACCACCATGCCCAGCTAATTTTTGTATTTTTAGTAGAGACAAGGTTTCACCATGTTGGCCAGGATGGTCTCAATCTCCTGACCTCGTGATCTGCCCACCTCGGCCTCCCAAAGCGCTGGGATTACAGGAGTGAGCCACCGTGCCCGGCCTAGGTCAGTGGTTCTTAAGGTGAGGTCCAGGGATCGCCTAGGAATTCCTGAGATCCTTTCAGGGGTGCACAAAGTCAAAACTGTTTTTATAAATAATACTAAGATGCTATTTGCACTTTTTCCTCTTTCACCAGAGTGCAGTGCAGTTTTCCGAGACTATGGGACATGAGATATCACAACAGATTTAAATGCAGGTGCAGATACGAGCATCCAGATAATGTATCTGAAGCCAGACAGCAAAGAGTTTTGCAAAACTGTAAAACAGTGTCATTGTTCCCCTAAATTATTTTCGGTTTGGAATTTATCGTTTTATTTAAAATGTTTTGAAACGCAGTCTCGCTCTATCGTTCATCCTGGAGTGCAATGGCGCAATCTCGGCTCACTGCAACCTCCGCCTCTGGGGTTCAAGCAATTCTCCTGCCTCAGCCTCCTGAGTACCTGGGTTTACAGGCACGTGCCACCACGCCCAGCTAATTTTTGTATTTTTAGTAGAGACGGGCTTTCACCATGTTGGTCAGGCTGGTCTTGAACTCCTGACCTCGTGATCCGCCCGCCTCAGTCTCCCAAAGTGCTGGGATTAATAGGCATGAACCACTGCGCCCGGCCTAAAAATGTGTTATTTACATTAAAATATGATGAGCTTGTTATTTTAAAACGAATCAACAAATTTGTTTTAAATTTGTTTTAATTGGCCGGGCGCGGTGGCGCAAGCCTGTAATCCCAGCACTTTGGGAGGCCGAGACGGGCGGATCACGAGGTCAGGAGATCGAGACCATTCTGGCTAACACGGTGAAACCCCGTCTCTACTAAAAAACACAAAAAACTAGCCGGGCGAGGTGGCGGGCACCTGTAGTCCCAGCTACTCGGGAGGTTGAGGCAGGAGAATGGCGTAAACCCGGGAGGCGGAGCTTGCAGTGAGCTGAGATCCGGCCACTGCACTCCAGCCTGGGCGACAGAGCGAGACTCCGTCTCAAAAAAAGAAAAAAAAAAATTTGTTTTAATATCCAATATGGTTAAGTATCAAGAGATACGACCCACATAAACAAAATCTCTTTAAAGTCCTTCATTATTTTGAAAGAGTATACAGGAGTCCTGCGACTAAACAGCTGGAGAACTGCTATGCAATTGTTAAGTTTAGCCAAAACTGCCTCCTTACATATTTTAAGTTAGGTCTAAAGGTTTCTCCCTACATAATGAACTGTAACCTAACTGGAGATGCAAACACACTGTAACCTCCTCCTGGGGCAGTCAGTTTTGGCCAAAGGCAGCCCACTGTTCAAACCATGTTCTAGTAAGGCAAACGTCGTGCTGTAGCCAATCCAGCTGTCTATCTCACTTCCGGTTTCGGAAAGTCACTTCTTTTTCTGTCCATAAATCTTTGACCATGAGGCAGGCCAGAGTCTCTCTGAGCCTGTTCTGATTCAGGGGCTGCCTGGTTCATGCATCATTCTTTGCTCAACTAAACCCTGTTAAATTTGTCTGAGGATTTTCTTTTAAAACTAGTGAAGGGGTGACCAAGAAGGGGTGCAAACCCTGAGTCCATTCCAAACCACAAATTACACGGTTTTCCATCCTGCCCTCCCACTCCTGTTTCCTCAATCAGATTAGAAGACGGGGTCATACAGTGGATATAGCTCAGGTTTTAGAAGCATGGTTGGGCTAGAATCTTCAACCCATCGCTTTTTTTTTCTTAAGACAAAGTCTCGCTCTTGTTGCCCAGGTTGGAGTACAATAGCGCAATCTCGGCTCACTGCAATCTCTGCCTCTTGCAACCCATCATTTTGAAAGTGTGTGACTTAAAATTATCTCGGCCAAGTGCAGTAGCTCACACCTGTAATCCCAGCACTTTTGGAGGCCAAAGTGGGCAGATCACTTGAGCCCAGGAGTTCGAGACCAGCAATGTGGTGAAACCTTATCTCTACAAAAATATCCAAAATTAGCCGGGCGTGGTGGCACGTGCCTGTACTCCCAGCTACTAGGGAGACTGAGGTGGGAGGATCACTTGAGTCTGGGAGGCAGAAGTTGTAGTAAGCCAAGACTGCACCACTGCACTCCAGCCTGGGCAAGAGAGCAAGACTCTGTTTCAAAAAAAAGAAAAGGAAATTTCTCGCCTCTCTGCATCCCCATTTCCCTACCTGTGAGAGAGGGGGAGAGGTTGAAAGTCGTCCAGGATCTATTAGTCGTCCAGAGATCGTATTTCTCCAGCCTCCTTTCTTAGTCACCAGAATCCTGCAGTTTTCAATTCCCACCCCCCCCCCCACCAGGCACAGAGCTGCTGGGAATAAGATTCCATTTCTCAGCCTCCCTTGCAGCCGGGGGCAGCCATATTACTAAGCAATGCCCAGAAGGCTGTAAGCAGAGGGGTCTTCTGCAACCTCCATGGAGTGTCCTCAAAATAAGGGACTGCTTCTTTCTTAATCCCTTCTCTTTCTACCGCAGGAATGTAGTCGTGATAGCTGAAGCTTGAGCTAGCGTCTTGGTACACGAGGCAGAAGCCCTCACTGGGGACAAGAGAGAAATAAGACAGAGGGTCCCTGGATCCCAACACCATGAGATCTTGCATGGCCCTGACATCCTACCCCAAGCTTCTTTACATCAGAGATAAACTAACTTAGATTGTTTAAGTCCTGTCACTCACAGGTGAACCTACTCCTAATTGACAGAGAGCAATAGTTGGACCTACCCTAGATGGTTTCTGCAAAATGAAATCAAATGAGATGACACCAGGAAATCAAATGCTTGTAACTATTCTCATTTGCCTGCTATCCATGCTGGCTCCTCAGTTCTCTGCAAAACCATTCTGGCAGGGATGCAAAACAGGAGCCAGCCAATTTGCACACTTCCAGCATCTGCCTGGCTCCAAGGCTCTGCATCAGCTCCTCCTGTCTTCTTTCAACTCCTGTCCACGATGCCAGAAGCTGCAGGAGAGCAGCTGCCCCAGCCCATCCAGCCATGACCTCACCATGCCTGGGTTGGTGTGCAGACCCAATTGTGACCCATCTTAATCACATTTCCAGTTCATTAAAGAAGACCAGGCATCTTCCCTGGAGACATCAGGCGGGTGCAGGGGAGGAGGAGGGAAAGCAAGCACATCTCCTCAGTGGCAGGCAGCAGGAGGAGAGAAAGCAGAGCCAGAGATCTGAAGCTTAGCTATTGTGTTTGCTCCCAAGCAGCTGACAAACGAGAAAGGAGGGGGACATTCTAGGACTGAGTGAACAAAGAAAGGAAAGTCTAATACGTAAGAGTGCAATATTGTTCCACAGGCCCTGATCTTTCTAGCTCTGGGGTGGGTGCCCTGCAGCAGCCTCTGTTAGATATGGAGGCGCCTGGAGCCTGAGCTGCTCCAAAGTAGTGGGTTCAAGAATTCACCCTGCAGCAGGGAATACCTTCTCATTGGTCAGCCTGTAATGATGGGTGGGGGAGGGTAGCTGATTCTATTTATAACTTCTGGCTGGCCTAAGATTCTCACCCGCATTCCAAGATTCTGACTCACAAGGACCTGGTGAAACAGGTTGATAGATTTCCACCAAATGGATGGTGTCTGCAGAGCTTGGCATTCGTCTAAGACAGTTGGGGTCCAGGGCTCATGAGAAGCAGGAAAGTCGGCCATGGAGCTCTCTGAGGGACCCTCTTCACCTTATCCTTGGTGCTCCTGGAGGCATCGGAGCAGCTTCCAGGGATTAGGACATGCCAGCTGGAAGCACAAGGACAAGGCACCATACCCTGGTTCCCAGTCTGGGGCCTACCGAGCTCCGGGGATGGAAAGCAGCCCTTTGTGAATCACTCACCCATCCTGCTCCCAGCAAGAAAAGAGCTTCCGCTCTGTGATAGGAGCTCACTCCCCTACACTGTGCTATCACTGACCATTCACTTGGCGATTTGTCATCTACTGACCCCAGACAGTCTTTCATGGTTTAATTTCTCTTATGTGTCTTGTCCCTTAGTCTACCTTGTATCTCCCAAGCCATATGAAACATCTCAATGAATATGCACTTATGGGCCCCATCAGATTCTTGTCCATTCTGTTCCTCAACAGGGAAAAGGAAAAGGGAAAGGAAACCACCTAAGAAAGTTTGTTAAAGGATTTTGAAGAACATTATGTTAGGGAAGCCTTTGAACTGAATGCTTGGGTACTGGGACCTTATCCGACTCTCCTCAAGGGCTTGTCAAATTAGTAACGTAAAAGGCCAAGTTCTAATAAGAACACATGGACACAGGGAGGGGAACATCACACACCAGGGCCTGTCGGGGGGTGGGGGGCAAGGAGAGAGACAGCATTAGGACAAATACCTAATGCATGTGGGCCTTAAAACCTAAATGATGGGTTGATGGGTGCAGCAAACCACCATGGCACATGTATGCCTACATAACAAACCTGCACGTTCAGCATACATATCCCAGAACTTAAAGCAAAATTTGAAAGAAAAAAATTTTTAATTTTAAAAAGGCCAAGTTCTGTGTAACTCAAGGGAAATCTGTAAAACCCCATGGTAGCCACTGACCTCTGCCATGAGGTTAGACCCCCAAGGGAACAGTGGCCAAGGTGACCACTGTCTCAGCACAATCACTGACTCCCTGCCCTTCTCCCTCCTGCACTCAGGTGAGTGAATCTGCTGTAAAGAAAGGGTACCTATCCATGTGGGGGTTCCATGGAGCTCTGTTTACCTTAGAGAGGGAAGAGGGAAGAGTGAGAGGCAGAGCAGGAAAGTCACACGAGGACACGCAGAGAATTGGGCCAAACCAGGGACTGCCCCCTGGGACCTCAGTAAAGCACTTGAAATAAGTCCTCATTCCTTAAGCCTATCAATGACTCAAAAAAGAGACTTGAGACAGTTCTCATCAAAACGGAAAAAGACACGTGTGTACTTATTGCAAACTGCAGCTCTGAGATCGGTGTGCTGGGGCGTAGTGGGTGGGCACCACATCTGTAAAACCAGGACCATCACTGGACAACTTCTCCGGGATCCTACGTTCCAAGGCTCCTTCCTTGAGATCTACTGACCTTCTCTGGGCCAGGCTCTCCCCTGACAACTGGACTCTATGAATCCCAACTACGCTACCAACCAAACAAATGGAACAAAATTGTTCCCAGTCTCCAAGTCCATTCCAGACCAAAACTGCCAATTAAGTGAAAGGAAGAGGCAAGGAGGAGGAGGGAATGCAGAAGTGGGCCTAGACGGTGAGACCCAAGTCCGCTAGGCTAACATCGCCTCCCTCCATGCCTGTGAATTTCCTTTTCAGCGTCACCATGAGGAGAAGGAGCAGAAAAGGCTGGTAGGTCCTTTGCAAATAAAAAGCGTGGGCAATATTTAATGAGAACATGAAGAGTGAATTGCTTTGTCTCTAACAGAATGGGTATTTTCTGTGCCTCTTTGGGCTATTGAGGAGGCATGTTGTGATTATTCAAAGTCAACATGACTGTTTCAACTGTTAGCTCAAGCAGGACAGGTGATTTCCTGGGAGGAAGAGGAATTACAGGTGAGCTGCACGCTGTTTCACAGGAGGGGAAAGAGTTCTACAAGATAATGGAGAAAGCGAGAGAATGTGAAGACATGGTCAAAGAAAATAAGGCTTGTGTTCACCCAATAAACACCAAATTCAGAGACCAGTGGAAAACAGCAAATCTGAGGCTATTCAGTGACTGACAAGACTGCAACTGATGTGAGCTCCTAAGCCAGACCAGGAAAAACCAGACCAAAAGCACCTGCTTCTCCAGTATTCAGGGACACGGAAGGACAGGGCTTTAGCTTCAAATGGGCGTATGATGAAAGAAGGAATTTACCAGGGAGTCAAGGAGGGCCGCCTAGGGCTGAGGTCTGCAAGATGGCTGGGAAGCACCAGCAACGGTGTCTCAAAGACTTGAATTTCTTTTTTTTTTTTTGGAGACAGAGTCTCACTCTGTCGCCCAGGCTGGAGTGCAGCGGTGCGATCTCGGCTCACTGCAAGCTCCGCCTCCCGGGTTCATGCCATTCTCCTACCTCAGCCTCCTGAGTAGCTGGGACTACAGGCACCCGCCACCATGCCCAGCTTTTTTTTTTAGTTTCACCATGTTAGCCAGGATGGTCTTGACCTCCTGACCTTGTGATCTGCTCGCCTTGGCCTCGCCAAAGTGCTGGGATTACAGGCATGAGCCACCGTGCCCGGCCAAGACTTAACTCTTAAAAGTCAAGGTCACAGCATAACCTGTCTACCCAGGCATAGTTTGTGGAGAGCATTCATGCAGCAGGTAGGGGGTTGAATGGATATCTGCTAGACTCTCAACCAACTCTTAAGTTTTTATGAGCCTAAGATTCCTAACATTGATGAAAAGAAATTTCTTTCACTTCAGACAGCTGTCAGAGGTGGATGCTGCCGATGAATGATTCACCACTGATAAGAGTGATAACTGGTGCACCAGTTTCTCAATAGAGACAATCGTCCTGCGGAGGTGATCCTGAGCAAGGAGACGATGGTCACAGTGACTGTGCCTCCCTGAGGAAGCCAGGCCAACACCATCACGTGTCATGATGCAAGCCAGAGTGCACACAATGGCAACACACCAAGTGACTACTGTTCATATGGTAGACATTGTACATGTATATACATGTACATTATATGTTCAGTTATTGTTTGTCTTGGCCATTTCCCGGCAGGTGGTGGTTAAGTTTCTTGAGAAAGGGGTGCCTTTGACGGGGCAGTGGCTCACGCCTGTAATCCCAGCACTTTGGGAGGCCGAGGCGGGCGGATCACGAGGTCAGGAGATTGAGACCATCCTAGCTAACACGGTGAAATCCCATCTCTACTAAAAATACAAAAAATCAGCCAGACGTAGTGGCGGACACCTGTAGTCCCAGCTACTCAGGAGGCTAAGGCTGGAGAATGGTGTGAACCCGGGAGGCGGAGCTTGCAGAGCCGAGATCGCACGACTGCACTCCAGCCTGGGCGACAGAGACTCCATCTCAAAAAAAAAAAAAAAAA
>NW_016807690.1:1945401-1960040 GCF_001698545.2 Rhinopithecus bieti
AAAAAAAAAAAAAAAGAGAAAGGGGTGCCTTTTTCTAATTAGCAAAAGCATGGTATGAGCTGGATGCAGCCCAAGTCCAGCCCCCCGGAGCCTTGGGCTTCCTGTTGCAGACAGGACTACAGGACAAAGCCAGGATCCCTTCGTAAGGTTCAGTCCTTGTTGGCATTCCCCAGACTGACCGAATTTTTTAAAAGTGATCTAAGGGTCTGTCTCAAATGTATACTTTGTGATAGTTACCTGCAAATGAACACCAATTATCTGAACGTTCATAGCTTGGGGCTCCAGACTCCAACCATCCTGCCTTCAGTTTGAAAAGCCGAAAAAAATGCAAATTTGCATGTAATCAAACACGGCCATTATCAGTCCCAACGGAGACAGGCATTGGGTTTTGCTGGCATAACAAGGAAACATTCGCTCCCTAGGTATAATAAGTAATATGACCTGGCTCTCAGAATGAGCTGACTTTGGCTCTCAGAATGAGCTGACTTCCTTGCTATGCCCTAAAAAGACAGACAGCACCAGAGGATTGGGGAGTAGATTCTCGAGGCTCTCAAGAAAAATTCCAAGGTCCGTGTGAACTCCCTGACAAAACGCTCTGCCACCCCGAATGGCCCTTGGAGCCACAACAGCAGACACTCATAAATGATGCGGCATTTACCAGACCGGACTTCTGAATCCCGGGGCCCTGTGGGACTACACAGACTGTGAACAATTCAAAAGACCACATTAATCACCTCCTGGGAGACGAGTCATTGTGCTTCCGAACCAATGAAAAAGCCTCGTTGTGGGCAAGCACTATCTGATTGGCTGAGGACAAAGCAGTCCTCTCGTCTCAGGTAAACAACCTGAACCTGGTAGTTCTGAGCTGGGAGGAGCTTGTGCCTCTGGGAGGTCTCATGTGTTTGCGGCCTCAGCCCAACACTATCAACCTGGTAACCCAGTTTTTTCAGCTGTTCCCAGGACACTGGTTAGTAAGGACTTTAATGCACCCAGGAGACAAAGCGAGTAGCTAGGGCACAGCTGGAGCCTGAAAAAGGTGCCCCGGGAGACAGACAAGGCTTCTCTTGCATTCTCCCTCCCCTTTGTCTCCAGGAGACAAACCTCCCAGTCTCCCTCCTCAACCCGACCTCAGGATCAGGTTCTCCACTTGAGAATCCTGTCTTTACCCCCCACTCAGTATGGATAAATGAGGTAATTCCTTTGTATTTCGAGGGTAGGGGAACATTTGTCAAGTACTTACTCTGCACTGGGCTATATTTGCAAAATAAAATGAGACCAAAAATAATAAATCCTTGAAGGCATGTTTCAGTATTAGAGGTACCTCCATAGCTACCCTGACACCACTTCACCAGCTGAGGCATCCACCACCTCCCCTTCATCTCACCCCTGCCTGGAGAACACTGAAGGGCAGCTGAGGGTGACCCACCCACCAACAGCACAACTGTACATTTGACAAAAAAAATTATGAAAATCCGTCCTCTCTTACACGGTATCTCGAGCGCACTCAATTTGAAATCCATCTGGTTTCACAAGCAGCTCTAGACGGCTGGTTCCTGTCACTTACCCACTTGGATATGTGGAGATGTCTGGGCACCCTGCTTTCCTTCTAACCTCAAGCTGTGCTCAGCTACCCAAAAGGAATTGGTTACAGTTGGGAGGGGGAAGGAGAAAAAGAATGAATGTTGAAGCTTGTGCTTAAAGCCCGGAGTGTGCTTGGCCTGCTTCTGCCGGCTCCTACTCTCAAGGCAGAGACACTCTGGTGGAAAACACAGGACAGCCGGAGAAGATGGGGAGCCAGTTAACTCCTCCTCCTCCTCATCATCATGGCTCATAACAGTTGAGCCCCACTGGGCTAAACTCTACGTATAATCCCTCTCTTACCTTTTCAATGACGCAGCAGGTACTATTTGTTTTACAAATGTGGAAACCGAGGCTCTACAAAGGCACGTGTCCCGCCCAGATTCACAAAGCCAGAAAGTGAGCTGACTCAAACCCACACCCTTAGCACCGTGCCCACGCCGAAGCCCAGGGTGAGAGAAACGCAAAGGGCTATCAAGAGTATGGTTCAGAACTTTTACTGGAAAGAAGAGGAAACTCCTCCCTTCCACGAGACAGCACCCTCCCCTCACGTGCTAGAACTCCTTTGTTAGTGCCGCTACTGGGCTAGGATCCAGGTGATGCAGACTTTGACGGACTAATCAGAGGACCTAGCACCACCAAAGTCCAAGGGAAACAACACCTGGTACATTTTGGAATGTACTTGTTTATAAGATTGTCTGTTCACAATTTAGGCAGCTGAATTTAGTATCAACTCAAGAGTATTTTTCTAGGTCTGACATGCTCCTTGGTCAGAGATCAAATTGTTCCATGAAGATGAAAACTCACTGAATGAATAACCAGCTAAAATGAAACTTTCTCATGTTACCGTGGGAGGTGGGAACAGGTAGGGAGGGAGGCAGGTGATGTGGGTGTGTTTTATTTTGTTTCTGGAATAGGAGAGGGCTGGGTTTCTCTACTTGTGTACTTACTTAGATAAATCAGATTTCTACAAGTAAAGGAGTCTGGATTATTGTGGAGGTCACAATCCCTACATAAATACCACCACCAATTTCCATTCATCCACCCATCCAATATTTATTAAGACCTATTATATACTGTCTCTCTAGCCCAATCCACAGAAACACATCATAAAAGAGTTTTGGTTTTTGGTTTTGTTTTACAGGGTCTCACTCTATTGCCCAGGCTGTAGTGCAGTGGTGCAATCATAGCTCACTGCAGTCTCCACCTCCCAAGCTCAAGTGATCCTCCTGCCTCAGCCTCCTGAGTAGCTGGGTCTACAGGTATGAGCCACCACACCAGGCTAATAAAGGGTTTTAGAACCTAAAGAAACCTTAAGAACCTGCAGAGCCCAACTCCCCAAGAGAAACACAAGGGCCCACTGGTAGAAATAACTTGAGTAACCTGAACCAATGTGACCAGAACAGGAAAGGGATGGAGTCAGGCAGGGCGTGAGTCCTGGCTCTGCACCTCGCTAGCTGGCGACTTTGGGCAGCTACTTAACTTCCTATGGCTTTGTTTTCTCATCAGATGAACAAAATCACAGAGCACCTGCCCTGTCGCCCTGCTGAGGGGCTGTGCACTCGGGTGACTGCAGCATGTACTCACGCTCTGCAGAGTTGCCTGTGCCCAGACAAAGGTAACTGTGGCCTGTCGAGTCCATGACCATGGTCCTGGGTATAGGCAGGGGTCACCCTCTTTGTGCATGGTTGTAGGTTTTGAGATAAAAAAATAAAATCCTAAGCCCCCCTACCAACTAAACGGGCTCCCTCTTGGCCAAAGGAACCCCAGAGAAATGTTAAAACTGAGTTCCTGGAACACCCCCCTCCTTATACACTCTCCCTAACTGCCATTAGACTTTCTTTCCTAAGAGTTAAACAGAACCAGCCCAGCCCCTCCCTTTTTGTGGGGTTTTTTTTTTTGAGACAGGGTCTCACGTTTTCACCCAGGCTGGAGTGTAGTGGTGCAATGTCAACTCACTGCAGCTTCCGCCTCCCAGGTTCAAGCTGTCTTCCCACCTCACCCCTCCCATTAGCTGGGATTACTAGTGCACCACCACGCTAATGTGTGTGTGTGTACTGACAAGCATTCCTTCCTGGTAAGAGACCACCAACCACAGAATGGTTCTGGCTGATTTACAGAGGCTGTGCAAGATGCCTCTGTGTCCTCCATTTCACCTTTTGACCTACAGAGGCTAATGTTAATGCATTTAAATGTTAAGTCTCCATTCCAAAGTGAACATGGGACATATGTAACATGTATGTTTGCTTACTGTATATGCAAATGCCTCCTCCCATTATGAACATCCATAGCTCCTCCTATAACCTGTTAAATACGTATACTGAGTCAACCCTTTTGGAGTAAGTTTCTGTTCCACCCTTTTCCCCCTTGAAGTGCCTGTTTTCAGTTTCTGTCAGAGGTTACACTCCCCAGCCTGCAGGATGGCCAGCCTGCAGGCCGCAACTCTTAATAACAAAAGCCTTCCTCTCTAAGTTTATGAACCTTGTGATTCTTCAGTTGACATTTTGGACAGTGTGGTTGCTCTCTGGATGAGGGCAGGGAGGTGGTGCTGACAAGTACAGCAACTTTATAGAGCATTCTCGGGGCACAGTGTAGGTGCCCACTCAAGAGCCTGAGGACTCATCCACCAGCTGCCCAGTGTTGGCTGCCAAGGGCTCACCACTGAGGCATTCCTCAGGAATGGCCCTCAGTCCAAGGGAGTTCCACCTCCTTACCCAGGGCAGCCCACATCCAGTGACCAATAGGGGCCACTCCAGTTCCTTGAAGGATTAGCTGAGGCCCCGCTGAAGTTCTATCAATGCTATCACATGGAGTTCAACTTCTCCCTCTGCCCAACTCTGCTTCTCTCACTTCCTTACCAAGGCTGCTTGAGAGCCTCCCCAGTAAACCCCCTGCATACAAACGTCCCTCCCAGGGAGCCTGACTCAGCACCACCGAGGACCCTTGCTCCTCCGATGACGAGTCTCGGAGCACAATCCCAAAAAGGCAACCCCTGTTCCCCACAGGGGTTCAGCTTCACAGCTGCACCCACCTCCCCAGCCCAAGTCAGCCTGATCCACAGTGGGGAGGGAATTATCCATTGAGTGAGGTCTTGCCCCACATAAGGCATTCTTCCCCCAAACACACACGGAGAGGCAGAAAGACCATCTTTACCTGTGGCAGTTGAAGGCAGAGTGTGGTCCTGGCCAGCCCTCCCCACCTACCCCTTCTCTCCCCAGTGTGAGGTCCCGGTGAGTGAGATCATAAATAGCAACCCTAATGCAGAAAGAGCTGCTGTAGGGCTACCTTGTAAGTGGCAATAGGGCCCTGCGGAAGGGGTGGGGTAGTCCTTCCAGCCTTGCCAGGCATTAGCACACACAGGAGAGAAGGCCATGTGACCACAGAGGCAGAGACTGAAGTCATGAGCCCCAAGACAAATGCCACTACCACCCAAAACTGGGGGAAAGAAGGAAGGGATTCTCCCCTAGAGCCTTTGGAAGGAGCAAAGTTGGCCAACACCTTGATCTCAGCCTAGGGAAACTAAATTTGGAACTCTAGCCTCCAGAACTGGGAGAAAATAAATGCCTATTGTTTCAAGCCATTGAGTATGAGATAAATTTGTTACAGCAGCCTCAGGAAGCCATCCTGCCATCCAAGCCGAGTAGCTTCAGGCACAGCCTCTTGCTCAGACTCCCTTCCGTGTCTGCAACCGTGAAGTAGTTTTCCTTCCAGCTGATTTGATGTGAGAGGAGGCTTTCCCTTCTATTTCAAGTTTACAACAGCCACTTAAGAAAGAAGTGGCTTTTGGCTGGGCGCAGTGGCTCACGCCAGTAATCCTAGCACTTTGGGAGGCCGAGGCGGGTGGATCACAAGGTCAGGAGATGGAGACCATCCTATCTAACACGGTGAAATCCCGTCTCCATTAAAAATACAAAAAAATTACTTGGGTGTGGTGGCGGGCGCCTGTAGTCCCAGCTACTCGGGAGGCTGAGGCAGGAGAATGGCATGAACCCGGGAGGCGGGAGCTTGCAGTGAGCCGAGATCACGCCACTGCACTCCAGCCTGGGTGACAGAGCGAGACTGATGATGGAGATATTTGGGGACAAGAGAGGGCACTGGAGTCTAAAACAGAAAAGCATAGTTACTTATTGCTATGGTTCAACTGTATATGTCCCTCCAAAATCCATGTGTGGAACCTCAACTCCAAAGTGACGTTATGAAAAGGTGGAGGCTTTGGGGAAGTGGTTAGGTCCTGAGGGCTCTGCCTTCCTGAATGAATTAGTGCTCTGATAAAAGAGGCTGATGAGAGCACTTCAGTTTTTTTTTTTTTTTTTTGAGATGGAGTCTCGCTCTGTCACCGAGGCTGTACTGCAGTGGTACGATCTCAGTTCACTATAACTTCCGCAGCCGGGGTTCAAGCAATTCTCCTGCCTCAGCCTCCTAAGTAGCTGGGATTACAGGCACATGCGACCACGTCCGGCTGATTTTTGTTGTTGTTTGAGACAGAGTCTCGCTTTTTCACCCAGGCTGGAGTGCTCACTGCAAGCTCCGCCTCCCGGGTTCACACCATTCTACTGCCTCAGCCTCCCGAGTCGCTGGGACTACAGGCGCCCGGATGGTCTCAATCTCCTTACCTCGTGATCCATCTACCTTGGCCTCCCAAAGTGCTGGGATTACAAGAGTGAGCCACAGCACCCAGCTTCAGGTCACAGCAAGAAGGTCCTCGCAAGACAATGAATGCTGGTAACTTGCTCTCGGGCTGCCCAGCCTCCAGAACTATAGAAGATAATTTCTGTTCCTTAAAATTACCCAGTCTCAGGCATTTGTTATAGCAGCACAAATGGACTGAGACACTACACCAAGTAATTAGCCCAGTCCCATTTTTAGAGCTCCAGGCCCAGAGATGTATTAGAATTAGAGTTAACCAAACTCCAGCCACAGTTAGTTTTGAAGCAAAGGACCCTGTGTAAGTCCATTCCTCCCCCAGATGGAAGGATATGAGACTGAGTCCTTCTGTCTTTTAGATCCAGAAATCACACACCATCCAGGTGCACCCAGGCCAGGCGACACCCACCTTCTGCATTTCCCCAGAGGAGATGTTGCACGAGCTGCTGGGAGGAGATGCTCGTTCACACCACTGTTCTCCACTGCTCAGAGCCCATGAGTTGGCAAAGTCATAGGGGTCTGAGGTCACGGTCCCTATGGAGGAAAGTTTCAGGAAAATAACACTTCAGTTATGCCTGTCCCAGAACTTCTGAGTGAAAACTCTAGGATTCCTGGTGGCTTTGTGTTTTTTGCTTTCATTTTGTATAAAGACAGGGTCTGGCTATGTCTTCCGGGCTGGAGTGCAGTGACTATTCGCAAGTGCAATCCCACTATTGAGCAGCACAGCAGTTTTGACGTGACCCATCTCCGGCCTGGCTGGTTCACCCCTCCTCAGGTAACTCAGTTATCCCCCGCTCCCCAGGAGACCCTCCATTTTGATGCCAAGCTTAGTGTGGGCACCTGATCAGTATAGTGCTCTGCAGCCCAGAAGCCCTGGGCTCAAGTGATCCCCCTGCATCAGCCTCCCCAGTAGCTGGGAATGCAGGTGTGGGCCACCACACCAGGCTCTAGGTCTGTTTTTACCTGAATCAAACTTGTATTAAGTTAAACAATAAGCATGCATACAGTGCTCAGCCTAACACCACAGGGCATGGGCGTCAGAGCTCAGCAGACGCTTGGAGACTGAAGAGGGATGGAGGGATGGATGGAGGGATGGTTATAATTACAATGACGGAGATGAGGTGAAAGATGCTGAGGAGATGGCCTTTCCCTGTCACTTCTCCATGCTTTCACGTGCCTTTCTCCCTCCGTGTGGAATGTTCTCCTCCCCGTTATTGCCTTAACTATCTCCATTCCTTCTTCAAGATGCAGCTCAAGAACCACTGCCTCCGGGGAACCTTTCTGAACAGCTCCACTCCCATGTCTCACCCCAGCCTGTGTGGGTGTCCCTTCTCTGTGCCCCATGGCACCCTGGGCATCCCTCTACCAAAAACACTCATCACCTTTGGTTTGTGTTCTTTTTGCTCATATTCATCCTTCATTCAACTGTGAGCTCCTTACTGAAGGGTATGGCTGTGTCTCTCATCTCTAAATTCTTATATAGTGGATTATGAATGCTCAAAATATTTTTGCAGAATGAAGAATATGACACGGAACCTAAGCCCAGTCCCCAAGTCACTGCATACTCCAGGCTCTCACAGCATCTGTGCTTTAGTAATTATAGTGCTCATGCTACTGTCAGCTACTCACAAAAGACTGAGGGCCTCATGGACCTACATGGCCTGGTGCAAAGTAATTGTCTAATCTGTATTACAAAGGCAGTATGAGACTACTACCTTTGCAGTATTGGGATGAGCAGTGTTCTGCATAGCCAAGCCTGGAAGAGTGAAGTATGTCTCAAGGTCAAGTAATGCATTTGCAAACAGTAAATAAACTGTCCCCGGGGGAGGAAAATATAAATGAGACCTTAGAATATAGTCAGTTGGTATGTGGGGGGTTTGGTAGAGGCAGAAAAACTTCCCCCCCCCCACCACCAAAGATATATTCACTTCCTAATCTCAGCAACATGTAAATATTATCTCATATGGCAAAAGGTGTGCTCAAGTTAGGGATCTTGAGAGGAAGAGCTTCTCTTGGATTCGTTGGGTGAGCCTAAATGCAATCATCTGTATCCTTATACGAGATGGGTAGAGGCTTGGCACGGTGGCTGACACCTGTAATCCAACACTTTGGGGAGGCCAAGGAGGGTGGATCACAAGGTCATGAGATCAAGACTATCCTGGCCAACATGGTGAAACCCCATCTCTACTAAAAACACAAAAAAATTAGCCGGGCATGGCGGCGCATGCTTGTAATCCCAGCTCCTCGGGAGGCTGAGGCAGGAAAATGGCTTGAACCTGGGAGGCAGAGACTACAGTGAGCCGAGAATGCGCCAGTGCACTCCAGACAGAGCAAGACTCCGTCTCAAAAAAAAGACATGGGTAGAGGGAGACGGGCAAAGACACACACAAAGGAGAAAGCAATGTGAAGACAGAGGCAGAGACTGCAATGATGTAGCCATGAGTCAGGTACGACTGCAGATGGTCGAAGAGGCTAGGAACAGATGCTTCCCAAGAGCTTCTGGAGGGAGCTTTGGCCCTCCCAACACCTTGATTGCAAACTTCTGGCCTCTAGCACCATGAGAGAATAAATTTCAGTTGGTCATAATGTGTTGGTAGCCATAGGAAACTGATATATGGGAGAAGCCAAAGGCAAGAGAACTTAAATTTGTGGCATGTTGACTGTGTGACAGACATTGTGATAGGTATTCTCAGGGTACTCAGTCATTCCATATCACACATTAAGGAAGAGACACAGAGGAGGCTTCGTGTTGTTGCCTGGGCAAAGCCCTTCTATGACCCTGTGTGATCTGGGCTGATCCTAATTCCTGACATGCAAATAAGGAGTTAGACTAGATGACTTCTAGGGTCGTTTTTAGCCCTGACCATCAATGAAGTGAAATTTTATGGGCTAGATCTGAAATGAGACATAGGCTGTCCAAGAGATGGAATTACAAATATTCTTGCTTAGAGAAAACTCGCTGAGAGCTGGAGTCAAAACCAAGCTGAGCAGATTCCTAGAAGTCAAGAAGCAAAGTTAACTGTTTGGGGACAAATATTGTTGAGTCTTTAACAACCAAAGACAACTACACCCCCCAATCCTTTGAGGATGGTTTCTGAAATATCACCAGAGTCCTGAAGTTTTAGCAACGAACACCAACACAGCACAGACCCCATTTTCAGTTTTTCAACTTTAAAGCCTGGGAATATGAAAGATATTTCAAGGCTGAGACTTCCATTTCTAGTAATTTGACACATTAGAAAACACTGAAACACTGGCCACTACAATGGACAAATGCCCTACTGAATTCATGACTATCTTACAAAAAAATATAAGAAATTTCAAAAGACAGGCCTGGCGCAGTGGCTCATGCTTATAATCCCAGCACTTTGGGAGGCCGAGGTGGGCAGATCACGAGATCAGGAGATTGAGACCATCCTGGTTAACATGGTGAAACCCCGTCTCTACTAAAAATAAAAAAAAATTAGCCAGGTGTGGTAGCAGGCACCTGTAGTCCCAGCTACTTGGGAGGCTGAGGGAGGAGAATCGCTTGAACCCAGGAGGCAGAGCTTGCAGTGAGCTGAGATCGTGCCACTGCACTCCAGCCCGGGCGATAGAGCAAGACTCCATCTCAAAAAATATATATACGTGTGTGTGTGTGTGTGTGTGTGTGTGTATGTGTATATATATATATAGTGTGTATATATACATACATATACAAAGATCAATTGGCTATTTCTGGGTCTCTATTCTGTTCCACTGATCTAATGTGTATATATATGCATATATATACACACATACATATGTGTGTATACACACACACACACATATATATATGCAAAGATCAGTAGAACAGAATAGAGACCCAGAAACAGAGCCAACTGATCTTTGACAAAGCTGACAAGAATATATGCTAGGGAAAGGACACCCTCTTCAACAAATGGTGCTGGGAAAACTGGATTGCCATATGCAGAAGAATGAAACTGGACCCCGATCTCTCACGTATGCAAAAACAAATCAACTCAAGATGTATTAAAGACTTAAATGTAAGGCCTGAAACTATAGAAATCCTAGAAAAAAACCTTGGGAAAACTGTAGTGTACATTGGTCTAGGCAAGGAATTTCTAAGACTTCAAAACAGGCAACAAAACAAAATAGACAAATGAGACTTCATTAAACTAAAAATCTTCTGCACAGCAAAACAAATCAACAGAGTGGAGACAGCTTGCAGAATGGAAGAAAATATTTGCAAACTTATTCATCCAGCAAGGGACTAGTATCCAGAATATACAAGGAATTCAAACATCTCAACAATAATGAAAAATAACAAATAATGTCAGCAAGAAGTGGACAAAGGACATGAATAGACATTTTTCAAAGGAAGACACAGAAATATCTGACAGGAATATGAAAAAAATGGTCAACATAACTTGTCACGAGAGAAATGCAAATTAAAACCACAACGAGGTATCATCTTACCCTCGTCACAATAGTTATTAAAAAGACAGAAAATAACAGATGTTGGCAAAGGTGAGGGAAAAGGGGAACTCTTACACACTGTTGGTGGGAATGTAAATGAGTACAACCTCTATGGAAAACAGCATGGAGATTTTTCACAGAACTTAAAAAAAAAAAAAAATAGGCCTGCCTGGCGTGGTGGCTCACACCTGTAATCCCAGCACCTTGGGAGGCTGAGGCAGGCATATCACGAGGTCAGGAGTTTGAGACCAGCCTGGCCAACATTGTGAAACCCCATCTCTACTAAAAAAAAAAAAACACACACACACACACACAAAAAAATGAGCCAGACGTGGTGGCATGTGCCTGTAGTCCCAGCTACAGCTACTCAGGAGGCTGAGGCAGGAGAATTGCTTGAACCCGGGAAGTGCAGGTTGCAGTGAGCTGAGATCGGGCCATTGCACTCCAGCATGGACAGCAGAGCAACACTGTCTCAGGAAAAAAAAAAAAAAAAAAAAAAGGACTATCATTCAATCCAGCAATCCCACCACTGGATATCTACCCGAAGGAAAAGAAATCAATATATCAAAAATATACTTGCAATGGTATATTTATTGCGCATTATTCACAACAGCAAAGACATGGTATCAACCTAAATGCCCATCAATAGAAAATCAGATAAAGAAAATGTGGTACATATACACAGTGGAAGACTATTTGACCATAAAAATGAAATCACATCTTTTGCAGCAACATGGGTGGGATTGGAGGTCATTACGTTAAGTGAAAACAAACCACAGAAAGTCAAATATTACATGTTCTCATCGATAAGTGGTTACTAAAAATTGTGTACACACAGACAGAGTAGAATGATAAGATATTGGAACTCAAAAAGGTGAGAGAGAGTGGGAGGGCAGCAGGTGATGAGAAATTACTTAATAGGTATAAAGTATATTGTACCCTAAAAGTCCTGACTTGACCACTACACAATCTGTGCATGTAACAAAATTCCACTTTTACCCCATAAATTTACGTTTTTTTTTTTTTTTTTTTTGAGATGGAGTCTGGCTCTGTCGCCCAGGCTGGAGTGCAGTGGCCGGATCTCAGCTCATTGCAAGCTCCGCCTCCAGGGTTTATGCCATTCTCCTGCCTCAGCCTCCGGAGTAGCTGGGACTACAAGCGCCTGCCACCTCGCCCAGCTAGTTTTTTGTATTTTTTAGTAGAGACGGGGCTTCACTGTGTTAGCCAGGATGGTCTCGATCTCCTGACCTCGTGATCCACCCGTCTCGGC
The DNA here is from genome assembly GCF_001698545.2 of Rhinopithecus bieti. Taxonomy (NCBI): domain Eukaryota; kingdom Metazoa; phylum Chordata; class Mammalia; order Primates; family Cercopithecidae; genus Rhinopithecus; species Rhinopithecus bieti. Next base: position 1,957,352 of record NW_016807690.1, read on the forward strand.
CTCCCAAAGTGCTGGGATTACAGGCTTGAGCCACCGCGGCCGGCCTACATTTTTTTTTTTTTCTTTTTTTTTGAAACAGAGTCTCGTTTTGTCACCCAGGCTAAAGTGCAGTATGGCGATCTCGGCTCATTGCAACCTCCATCCCCTGGGTTCAAGCAATTCTCCTGTCTCAGCCTCCCTAGTAGCTAGGATTACAAGCATGCGCTACCACCCCAGCTAATTTTGTATTTTAGTAGAGACAGGGTTTTGCCATGTTGGCCAAGGCTGGTCTTGAACTCCTGACCTCAAGTGATCCATCCACCCCAGCCTCCTGAAGTGCCGGATTATAGGCGTGAGTCACGACGCCTGGCCTTATACAAATTTCTAAAAGAAAAAATTTTAAAATATTTAAGAAGAAATTACGTATCAAATTTTCTCCTTTTAAGAGAAAGACATTATGAAAGGCAATATTTTAAAATTTCACATACCTGAAAAATAATGAAATATATGAAGAAAACAGAATTGCCATTATAAATCATTCAGGAATTCTGCCTCTGGGTATATATTCAAAAGAATTGGGCAGGCCACAATGTGTACATATATATACACACACATATGTAATTACATATATACACATATACACCATATATATGTATTTACACACATACATACATAATTACATATATACACACATATACACCATACATATGCGTATTTACACGCCTACACACACATATATACAGTGCAGCTAAAGTGATAGAGGGAAATTTATAGCCCTAGATGTACATATCAGACAAAATCGGTGCTGGAGAAAACCAAAAAATAAACTATCATATTATTTTCCAATATGGTACATTCCAACGAAAGGAACAGTCCGTTGTTTCCCTGCATGTTTACCTGTTTTTTTTTNTGAGACGGAGTTTCACTCTGTCACCCAGGCTGGAGTGCAGTGGCACAATCACCACTCACTGCAAGCTCCGGCGCCAAGGTTCATGCCATTCTCCTGCCTCAGCCTCCCGAGTAGCTGGGACTACAGGTGCCCACCACCACGCCCAGCTAATTTTTTTGTATTTTTAGTAGAGAAGGGGTTTCACCACATTAGCCAGGATGGTCTCAATCTCCTGACCTCATGATCTGCCCACCTCGGCCCCCCAAAGTGTTGGGATTACAGGTATGAGCCACCGTGCCTGGCCTGCATGTTTACCCTCTAATCAGAAAGTGATTGGGTCATAACGAAGAAAGGTAACATATTTAAGTGTTTAGCTTTGGCAAGGGAACATTACTAATTGTATGTTTATGTAATTGAAATTAAAGAAGATTGAAATATTCATATTTAGTGTTTCCACATTATCCATATTCCCTTCTATTGCTCATGAACACACACATGCACACACAAACAAACTGGCCTCTTTGGATCATGTGGAGGAGCACTCCATAGATTTTATCCACTCCACTGTAGTGGGCTGAGGAGGATCGACTCAAACCACCCAGCTTTGACCATCTGCCACGTGCAAGTTGCTACAGAGAATTCAAAGTTGAACGAAGTCAGGTTTGAGGAACTCTAAGACTGATTTAACTAAAGGTCTAGGCATTGGAATGGAATGCAAAGAGATAAGGTTGGCAACAGAAATTGAGGTGGTCACAGTGAGGTTTGAATGGCAGGAAAGGCATGTTAGTGAAGGTTTATGAGCAAGGAAACAAAAAGCATAGCCACACTTTAGGGAAACAGTAACCCAGAACATCTTACCTTCTTGGGTCATAAAGTCATCTTCAGCAAAGATGTTAAAGTTGCCACACAGCCCGCAGGTCTTGTTGAAGTATCTGTCTGACAGCAGGACTTGAAAGTTGCCACTGCCATCAATCCTGGCCACAAAGCCGTAGACCTCACCGGACAGCTTGTAGTACCCAGCCTCAGTTTCTAGATACAGCCCTTTGGAGGCATAGGGCATGGAGACTCTGGAGGGCAAAGGCTAAGTTCAGAAGTGGGCTTCTCGTGCATTTTCTGGATGTCTCTCCCACCTTCTAACCCCAACCCCATGTTGTAGGGTTCAGACCGTGATGCAAAGTGGCTGAGGACCTAGAGCAGCAATCGGGAGACCTGGCTCCCACCCAGCCCTGCTACTCCCTTCCTTGGAACATTTGCTTCCATTCTCTGCGCCCCAGCTTCCTCATCTAAAAATGAGGGGCTTGTTGTACCAGGGGATCCCTAGGGTCCTTTCTAACTCAGACACTCTGGGCTTACCTTTTGTCCCCCTGTGTCACAGTACCATTGACAAACAAATGGATGTCAAAAAATTCCCCAAGATACACGGAGAGGCTCACTCTCTTGCCACTCTGGAAGTCCCCTGAAAGAGAAAAAAGTGAATAGTAGTGACTATGACTCCCCTCAAAAAATGAATACATTGATTAAGAATCATTATCGGTCGGGCGCGGTGGCTCAAGCCTGTAATCTCAGCACTTTGGGAGGCCGAGATGGGTGGATCACGAGGTCAGGAAATCGAGACCATCCTGGCTAACACAGTAAAACCCCGTCTCTACTAAAAAATACAAAAAACTAGCCGGGCGAGGTGGCGGGCGCCTGTAGTCCCAGCTACTCGGGAGGCTGAGGCAGGAGAATGGTGTAAACTCGGGAGGCGGAGCTTGCAATGAGCTGAGATCCAGCCACTGCACTCCAGCCTGGGCGACAGAGCAAGACTCCGTCTCAAAAAAA
>NW_016807690.1:1960520-1980993 GCF_001698545.2 Rhinopithecus bieti
CGTAACCTTCTCTCAGCAGAAAACGCCCCAAGAAGTCTTTACAAGTGAGCAACAAAATCTCCCTAAAATCTCATTTTCTCCCCATTTTCCATTCATCTAAAAATAATGAGTTAACTTCTGGATACATAACCCTCAAGTGGGCTCTTAAAAATCACAAATGAGGCCGGGTGCGGTGGCTCAAGCCTGTAATCCCAGCACTTTGGGAGGCCGAGACGGGTGGATCACGAGGTCAGGAGATCGAGACCATCCTGGCTAACACGGTATAAAAAAAAAAAAAAAAACAAACTGGCCGGGCGAGGTGGCAGGCGCCTGTAGTCCCAGCTACTCGGGAGGCTGAGGCAGGAGAATGGCGTAAACCCGGGAGGCGGAGCTTGCAGTGAGCTGAGATCCGGCCACTGCACTCCAGCCTGGGCCACAGAGCCAGACTCCGTCTCAAAAAAAATAAATAAAATAAAATAAAAAATAAAAAAATCACAAATGAAAAATCTAAAAGCACGATCTCTTGCTTCCGGGAGTTCACAACCTGTGCAGAAACAGAAGATAAACACGCGACAATTGAGTATATCATAAGGCAGCAAACAAAAAGGCAACACTGTGAGTTACTGGTAACAGGTGCTCTAGGAGAGTGTTATCCATTCATTCATGACTGAGACAGGGTCGTGCTCTGTCACCCAGGTTGGGGTACAGTGATGTGAACATGGCTCACTGTAGCTTCCACCTCCTGGGCCCAAGCAATCCTCCCACCTCAGCCTCCAGGGTAGCTGGGACCACAAGCATGTACCGCCACACCCATGTAATTTTTTTTCTTTTTGTAGAGACAAGATCTCACTGTGCTACCCAGGCTGGTCTTGAGCTCCTGGGTACAAGTAATTACAGGCATGAGCCACCCCACCTGGCCTAGCAGGGCTATTTAAAACGATATCAGCCGGGTGCGGTACCTCACACCTGTAATCCCAGCACTTTGGGAGGCTGAGGCAGGTGGATCACAAGGTCAGGAGATCAAGACCATCCTGGCTAACACAGTGAAACCCTGTCTCTACTAAAAAATAAAAATAAAAATAAAATAGCTGGGCGTGGTGGCAGGTGCCTACAGTTCCAGCTCTTTGGGAGGCTGAGGCAGGAGAATGACGTGAACCCGGGAGGCGGAGCTTGCAGTGAGCGGAGATTGCGCCACTGTACTCCAGCCTGGGTGACAGAGCGAGACTCCGTCTCAAAAAAAGTAAAAATAAAAATAAAATGGTACCTTAGGACAGCCCAAATCAGAATCACTAGGCTGTTTGTTTCAAATGGAGATTCATGAGCTCTGCCTAAATTTACTGAATTTGATTATCCAGGAGTTTACAGATTGTGTGGGTCAAATGCCTTACACAGCACATGGAAATAAGCACACACTAAATGGCTGACAACGGAAATGTCTGAAGATCCAGACACATGATAAAATAGGCTCTGAGGATGGTATAGTTGTAAGGGCTGAACAGGGTGACAAGGGTGATGGTGGCCGGCATGAAAGAGGAAACACAGGCAAGAGACATTTTTCACAGCATGACCAAACCTTAGCAAGCCTCATAGTTTCTTAGAACTGCTACTTGTGCTGGGTCTTTGATATTCAAAGATAACTAATTGGTCATAAGAATCAAAGGAACCAGAAGGGAAAATAGGGCCTGGTCTCAAGCCTTAGAAACTGAGAAATTAATGGAAATAGGGAAGATAGGAGCAGCCAGAGAAGAGAGGGCAGCCAGAGAAAACAAAGAGCCCACAGGTGGGGCACGATGCCTTGGGGTCCTGAAGGAATGGGGCATAGGACTCAGGGGTAAAGTTGGTCTTAAAAATCAGCAAATCTCTCTTCTCCTAGAAGGGATAGGGGAATGTGGCTTCTTCTCAGCAAGAAGAGGCTAAGATGTCTGTGGAACCAAGCCCAGAAGACCTGACAGGTCTGTTGACTTGAGGTGTTGCTGCCATGGCCAGAGCCACAAAAACAGGGAGCTGATGCAAGGGTCTCCTCACTCCTAGCCAGGAAAGGAAGAGTCCCCAGCAGGGCTCTGGGCTGAACTGAGGCTGCAGGAGGACCACCACACACACACCATGCCCATACATACCATACACACTGGAACACACAAACACTCCAAACCAACCCGAATGAGCCACAAAATAGACTTGTTTCTGGCGGGAATTCGGTGAGGGCTCTCCTGTGTAAATACACAGTCTATTCCAGGAATAGTCTTGAATGCCAGCAGTAGCCACCAGGAAAGTCACACAGACCACTCACAGTCCATAAACCACATTCTGCAGAGCTCCAGGTCAACACAACTGGGAGAAAATGGAGGTGCCCGCCAAATGAAAGCAAACTTGTCCTGTTTGAGCTGAGGAGTCTCCCTTGCTCTGCATTCCAACCTAGAACAGTTTTTACAGCAAGCAAACCTTTAGAAACTGAACAAACTGACAGCAAGAAATTGGCCAAAGAAAAACAACTGGAAAGTGACTGCATAGAGAAACATTTTTTCTTTTTTGAGACAGAGTCTTGCTTTGTCACCCAGGCTGGAGTGCAGTGGTGCGATCTCGGCTCACTGCAAGCTCCGCCTCCCAGGTTCACGCCATTCCCCTGCCTCAGCCTCCCGAGTAGCTGGGACTACAAGGGGCGTACCACCACGCCCAGCTAGTTTGTTGTTGTAGTAGAGACAGGGTTTCACCATAGCCAGGATGGTCTCAATCTTCTGACCTCATGATCTGCCTGCCTGGGCCTCCCCAAGTGCTGGGATTACAGGTGTGAGCCACCGCACCCAGCCAAGTAACTTATTTTTAATTGTATTTCATTTATCAGTAATGGTAGAATCTGAGTGAGGAGTATATGGATCTTGAAGTCTTTCGACTTTTCTGTATGTTTGAATATTTCCATAAGAAAATGTTGAAAAACCAAACAAATGGGGCAACCAGGTAACAACCTCCAGGTTGTACCCCCTCCCAGGAGCCCTCCAGGGCCCTCGGCATTCACACTGGGCCCAAGACAAGATCCCTCCCTCGGCCTTTTCTGGGGCTGGTGCTCTGAACACTACACACAGCCCAGAGTGAGCCCATGCGACAGGGCAGGGACCCACTCCACACTCCTCACTCGAGACCTGCGACAGCAGAAGCCCCCACCTGCCGGATGGCAGACAAATGAGCCCACGAGGTCTGGGGCCCTGTGTCCTATTACCACTGAGCCTGTCTCCCCATCAGCAAATCCTCCTTCCATCCCATCTCACAGGGCAGGTGGACAGGGAGTTCTGCCTCAGCTTCACTGTGTAACTCAACCAATATGTCACCTCTGAGTCAAAGGCAGCTCCCTCCTGGAAACGGTAAAGGAACCCCCGTGAGCCACTCCTTGGCATTTCTCCTTCTCCTGGGGATGCAGAAAGGGTGGGTGGGACCAAGTCTGCCAGGGACTGTGGTTGGAGGATGGGTAGGGAACACGTCAGAGGCAGCCAGGCAGCCTGGGGTTGGCATGGCCCTGCAGCTGCAGATCTACAGCTCTTAGAGGCTCCCAAAGATGCAAAATCACTTAAGCAAGGTACTCGTTCTACAGGAGGCGGAGCTGAGCAGGTGCCACAGGGGAGCCCGGAGATCCCTATATGGCTATAAGTTTGAAAAGTAAGGCCTGCAAGGCTGAACAAACCAAGAATTCAGCACGGCAGAAAAACCAAACACGAGAGAACCAGGAGAAGTGTATGGGAGCGAAGGAGAGCCCCAGCCCTCCTAGAGTAAATAACAGAGGAACCTGCCCACACAGGCTGCGGAGCTCGGGGCGGCTCAGGCGGCAGACCCTGGGGTAACCTGCCCATCATCACAGAGCTAGTCAGGGATGAAGATGAAGAGCTGGGACTCAAGCCTGAGTGCTGTTTTAAGTACCTGAAGGGCTTGCTCTGTGGGGCCCCAGGAGACCAGCATCGGGAAGTCCAAGGGGCAGCTCCAGGCAGTCAGGGGAGGTGGGGCTGGCTGTCCCAGGAGCTTCACCTACTGCAGGAACTAGGGCTCCTGAAGGGGATGGTTTAGGTTCTGGTAACCAGCCCCCACCCACCCAGAGACAAACCAAAAACAGTAGTCTAGGGGCAGGAGTGGGGCTGCATTGTGCCCTTCAGTGAGGGCTGAACTGCATGGCATGGAGAATTCCTGGCCCTGGATGGCTGAGGGGACTCGAAGAGCAGTCAGTGCACACCCAGAGCAGAGGAATGGCAAGGGAATTTGGGGTTTTTGTTTTGAGGTCTGTATCACTCAGGGTGACATGTAGTGATATGATCACAGCTCACTTCACCCTCAAACTCCCGGACTCAAGCAATTCTATTGCCACAACTTCCCAAATAGCTGGAACTACAGGTGTGTGCCACCATGCCCAGCTAATTTTTGTACAGATGGGGGTCTCGCTACATTGCCCAGGCTGGCCCCGAACTCCTGGGCTCAAGCAATCCTCCCGCTTCAGCCTCCCAAAGCACTGGGATTACAGGCATGAGCAACTGTGTCCAGTCTGGCAACAAGATTTTTCAGCGTGTGACCTAGGAAAGTCTGCAATTCAGAAAAACATACCAAGGCAGCAGGAAGGATCTAAATAAGTGGCTCTTAAACTCTTTTGCTCAAAAAGCATAGTAACAACACAATTTATGACTCTAGACACACATACATTTCATGTCGTATTTACCCTTGCCATGTGCCATGCACTGTTGATATTTTCTACCCTGTCTTTTTAAATGCTAGTTATTACAGAGAAACTAAGGCCTAGGTTTACAAGAGGATTTCTCCACTGCATCACTATTGAATTCAGGGCCAGACACTTCCCTGCACACGGTGGGAGAACCAGCAGCCTCCTGGCCTCTACCCACTAGATGCCAGCAGCACCCACCCCACAGTTGTGACAACCCAAAACGTCCTCGGGGGGAAAATCACCCCAACTAAGAACCCCTGGTTTCCACTGTGGAAATGGAGAACCTACACTCAGGTTTGATTTTGCAACACAAAGCTGCATAACAGGGCATCGGAGTGTTCTAGATTGTGCTAACCACTAATGCAGGGAGAACTCCAGATCAGTCTTGCATTTTATTTGCCTCATTCCCTCAATGCAGAACTCAGGGGATCAGATGATGTGCAGCCATTAGGAAAATGGGCCATTAGAAAAACGAGCTGTTAGAAATCGCCGGTGAGCCCAGGAGAGACCCCTGAGCGCCACAGACCTCCAGGTTAGCACTTGCTGTAACTCTTAGGAAAAGAGGGGCTGGCTGTCACCCCAAACAGGCAAGACAAGCCAGCGAAGCTCTCCCAGAGGCTCCCACCAGGCCTGTGGAATGCAGTGATCAAGGCGCTGAGTGAGGAGTAAGCTCCTAGAGAGCAAAAGGAATCCTGGGACCTTCAGAAGCAGGCCAGGAGCTGAAACCGGTCAGACCTGGGCGCTTTCTTAGGCTTTAGGGTGGAACTCATCTGTATTTCCAATAAACACTCTACCTTCTATGCCTGTGATTCTGGTGCAGGTGACCCTCCCTCCACACTGAGAACAGGGGTCTGGTCTGACCACGCCACCGAAACTAAGGCTCCCCAGGGGAAGCGACTCAGCAGGCTGTTGGCTGTTGATGGCTCTTCCTTGGCTGGTTTGGGAGCCTGATCCCACAGCTGCAGCTTAGGAAGAACAGTCTCTACAGAGGAGCAGGAACCAGGACTCCCACAGTCTCTCTCTGGCCTCTGCGCTGCCTGGCAAAGAGCCATGTCACCTTGGCCTCGAACCCTGCAGCCTGCCTCACCAGGAGACAGGATCAAGGACAGGGGCCTCGCCTTGGCACCAGGTGGCCCTTCATAGGCAGACAAACACTTTACCCAGGATATGAATAAGGTCCACAGGCACTCGGGAGGAATGTGGATGTGCAATTTACCGTCAAGGAGGCAGGATGTCATTGGAGAACAATGGAACAGAAGGTGGGCACGTGCACAGAAAACGAAACTGCAGGGCCCCAGTCCTGGACTCCCTCCCCTGACCCAGTGCCCCTGGCTGCCCTGATGCACCAGTGCCAGCCCACCCCCAATTCTTCCTCTTCTCCCACACACCCCAAACCTGCCACCACCACCAACAGGCAAAACAGCCACCCATTCTCTATGACATTAGCAGCACGCTTTTGGTGAAAATGAAACCAATTTACATTAAAGTATGTTTCATCTGTAACCTTGTTTAGGCAAACAATCTCCCAGAAAATGGACACTTCACAAGGACAAGCAGTTTATAAGAAAATAGTGACCTGGTGGGGAATCCCACCGAGGGGTTCTGAAGTAGACAGGTCTTCCATGGCCCTTCAAATTCCTCTGTGGCCACTGAAACCCGGAAAACGGTGGCCCGAGAGGCCAGACCTCTAGCGCAAACCTGTGTGGATTATGAGGGACAGATGCAACTGAAGTGACCCTGACCTCACGGAAATGCCTGGGGGCCCAGCAGCCCCCGTCTCTGCATGGCGATTCCAAGTGAACACCCCATGTTAAGCTGGCCGCTTTCAGTAACTCAGCTGGGCTAAGCAGTCACATTTTCAGATAACCTGTCTCCCTTGATGCTCATGGTATCTCCATTTTAAAGATGAGGAACTGAGGCCAAGGTGGGCGGATCACCTGAGGTCAGGAGTTTGAGACTAGCCTGACCAACATGGAGAAACCCTGTCTCTACTAAAAACACAGAACTAGCAGGGTGTGGTGGTGCACGCCTGTAATCCCAGCTACTCGGGAGGCTGAGGCAGGAGAATCGCTTGAACCCGGGAGGGGGAGGTTGCAGTGAGCCGAGGTCATGCCATTGCACTCCAGCCTTCCAGCCTGGACAAGAGCGAGAATCCATTCCAAAAAAAGAAAAGATGAGGAATTGGAGGCTAAAAGCACGTAACTGCCCTCGGAGCACTCAGTGAAGAGGGAGAGCAGAGGACAACACAGGTTTTCTGACGCCGGCTGTGGCTCCATCTGTGCTTCCATTTCCTGCTGGGGGCAGAGCCACCCAGTTCTGTGGGATGGAAACTGACCAGTGAGCATAAGCTGATGAGCCCAGTGCTGGACAGGTGGAATGGGCAAAAGGGCTTCCTGAAGGAGGTGACAGCCCAGAGGCACCAGCACACCCTACATGTCCCCACCAGGGACCCTGACATGGGGAGGGGTCTGGAGTTGGGCTGAAATAGGGGAAGGGAGCTTTTCCAACATGCTAACTTGGCTCTCTGAGCCCAGAACATGAACTCTGTGCCTGGGACTAAGGTATTAGTACGTGTTGTTTACAAGCCCGCCTCGGGGCAGGGAGTCCACAGCAGAGCTGAACAGACTGTGGAGTCCAGACAGCAATCCACCCCCCGCCCCTGCCCCCACGCCAGGCACTGCAGTGTCTCCATCAAAATCTTCCTCTTTTTTTTTTTGGAGACAGTCTCAGTCTGTGCCCAGGCTGGAGTGCAGTGGCACAATCTAAGCTCACCACAATCTCCACCTCCAAGGTTCAAGTGATTCTCCTGCCTCAGCCTCCTGAGCAGCTGGGATTACAGATGCATGTCACCACGCCAGACTAATTTTTGTATTTTTAGTAGAGATGGGGTTTCACCACGTTGGCCAGGCTGATCTCCATCTCCCAACCTCAGGTGATCCACCTGCCTCGGCCTCCCAAAGTGCTGGGATTACAAGCATGAGCCATTGCACCTGGCCTCCTCTGGTCACTTCTAACCCGCCATTCCCACTGACAACCCCAGAGCCATCACAGGTAGGGGTCTGTATCAGCTCTGCTGTGATTTATAAAATGGGGAAAATCTACTTTAAACAAAATCTGGGGTCACCCAAGGTAGGGAGGGCATAAGTCTTCAGCTTCCCAGGGGCAGGGGTGGGGGGTTCTCTCCAGCTGCTCTTCCAGTTCCTCCCCAGCTGCAGCCTCTGAATCAAGTTGGGACCCTCACGTTGGTGTTGAGGATGACTTTCTTGATTTGTCATGCCCTGGGGCATCTCTGGCCTTTTCACTGCCTGCCTGGTTACAACGGCCAAGGCCACTCCACCTACCACCTTTCTTTTCAGGACCATCTTGGCAAAAAACCAATTTCCTCTCACCACTTCCCTGCTGCACAAGACCTTACACTAGTTCCTCACAGCCTGCAGAATGGACTCAAATTCCCCATCAGACTTCAAGACCTCCACTGCAGCCTCACCGGATGGCCCAGCCTCTCAGCCCACTCTCCTCCAGTCCCACACACTCAAAGTCTGGTTACCCACTCTAAGAGCAGCAGCAGCAGCTGGGAAATTGTTAGAAATGAAATTTTCAGGCCCTGTTCCAGATCTACTGAGTCAGAACTCCAGGGGCAGGGCCCAGTGATCTGTTTGTCACAGCCCTCCGGGTGGTCCTGATGCAGCCTGAAGTTTGGCAACTGCTGCTCCAGCCACACTGACCTCCCCAGGGCTCCACGTCAGAAGCACATGCCCCTTCAGCCTCCCCACTTCTCATGCTGTCCCCATGGCAGGCAGCACCCTGCCCTGCCCTCTCTGGTCATCCAAGCTCCTTCTCTGTGGCTGTTCACACACACTCTGTAAACATCTTCAGGCCAGGCCTGGTGGCTTATGCCTATAATCCCAGCACTTTGGGAGGCCGAGGTGGGTGGATCACCTGAGGTCAGGAGTTCAAGACCAGCCTAGCCAATATGGTGAAATCCTGTCTCTACTAAAAATACAAAAATTTGCCGAGCGTGGTGGCGCCTGTAATCCCAGCTACTTGGGAGGGCTGAGGCAGGAGAATTGCTTGAACCCGGGAGGTGGAAATCGCAGCGAGCCGAGATCACGCCACTGCACTCCAGCCTGGGCAACTGTGCAAGACTCAGTCTCAATAATACATACATACATAATCTTCAGCACAACAGAGAACCCAGTGAGCTGAACACCAGAAAACACAGATGAGTGAGACATGTTCCTTATCCCCGAGGAGCTCACGGAGGAATGGGAAGGATGGCAGTGCCCAGATGTCACATCTGATAGGTTTCCCAGCAGAGTCAGGGCAGCTGGCAAAGATGGGCTCAGGAAGAGACCAGGAATTGGGGGAGCTCATAGCTACAGCCAGGTGCCAGAGCCTAGCCCAGTACTGGGCACACGGAGAACCCTGCGTCAGTCCCCACTGACTGATGGAGCAATGATCCCAGGAGCCCTACAGCCCAGATCTCAGGAAAGTGTCTGGGTGTTGCCAAAGACTCCCTCCCTGACCAAACGTGAGTGGGCGCCTCTGAGCCCTCTTTTAAATTAAGCCTTGGCCTTGGGCTCGTCCTTGGCCTGCTCAGTCTAGTTTTTGTTTTTTGTGGTTTTTTTTTTTTTTTTTTGAGATGGAGTCTCGCCCTGTTGCCCAAGCTGGAGTGCAAAGGCACAATCTCGGCTCACTGCAACCTCTGCCTCTCAGGTTCAAGCAATTCTCTGCCTCAACCTCCAGAGTGGCTGGGATTACAGGCATGCACCACCATGTCCGGCTCATTTTTTGTATCTTTAGTAGAGACCGGGTTTAACTCAAACTCCTCACTTCGTGATCCACCCACCTCGGCCTTCCAAAGTGGTGGGATTACAGGTGCTCAGCCACCGCGCCTGGCCTCAGTCCAGTTTTAATAAGAATCCTGCTGAGTCGATTTAGAAAAGATGCCCCCACCCTCAATATGTGATCAGCAAGACTGCTTGACTTCAGCAAGACTCCTGTCAAGCTGGGTTAACCAGAATCCCTCTTACTTCCGAGGTTTCCTCTTTGTAATTTTCTACCACTGACCCCTACCCTCCCCTCCTTGGCCCTAAATCTTCACTTTTCCTTGTTGTATTCAAAGTTGAGCCCTCTCGTCCGGGCACAGTGGCTCATGCCTGTAATCCCAGCACTTTGGGAGGCCAAGGTGGGCGGATCATGAGGTCAGGAGATCGAGACCATCCTGGCTAACACGGTGAAACCCCGTCTCTACTAAAAAATACAAAAAATTAGCCAGGCGTGGTGGTGGGTGCCTGTAGTTCCAGCTACTCGGGAGGCTGAGGCAAGAGAATGGCATGAACCCGGGAGGTGGAGCTGGCAGTGAGCCGAGATCATGCCCCTGCAGTCCAGCCTGGGCAGCAGAGCAAGACTCTGTCTCAAAAAAAAAAAAAAAAAAAAAAAAAACTTGAGCCCTCTCCCCGCCTCTGCAAAAGCCCACATAGCAGCAGTCCCTCTTGAAAGTCTTCCTTAGTTGCTTTAACAAGTGTCATGAATATCTTTTAACAGCATGAGCCTGTCCTTTGCCATCTCCGTTCCAAGGCTGGGGCCCCCAACGTTTGCTAGGTTTTTTGGCATCCCTCCCTCACACACTGTACACATTGATTAGTTTTTAGTATGTGGAGGTCACCAAACCATAATCATCCACCCCTACCCCCCCCACCTTGGCAAGCATCCTCTCTCCTTAGTCCAGAGGAACGTTCTGTCGGCCTGAGAGGCCTGGGATCAAAATCCAGCTCTACCTTTTTTTTTTCCCCCCAAGACGGAGTCTCACTATGTTGCCCAGGCTAGAGTGTATCTCGGCTCACTGCAACCAGGTTCAAGCGATTCTCCTGCCTCAGCCTCCCAAGTAGCTGGAATTACAGGCACACACCACCACACCTGGCTGATTTTTGTACTTTTAGTAGAGATGGGGTTTCACCATGTTGGTCAGGCTGGTCTCAAACTCTTGACCTCAGGTGATCCACCCTCCTTGGCCTCCTAAAGGGCTGGGGTTACAGGTGTGCACCACTGCGCCAGCCTCAGCTCCACCTTTTATTGTCTGTCAGGCCTTGGATGGAAGATGCAACCTCCATGGGCCTTGGTTCTCCATTGGTAAAACTGGGGTGACTACAGCTACATCCCAGGGCTATTGTGGGGATACGGGGACATGGCAGGGACAGGACCAGCCCTTCTCCAGGAATACAGGAAGTCCTCAGCATAAGCCGATGTTCTGATCCACAGGCCACCAAGAAAACAACGAGTCTTCCCTTTGGCAAGGAGTTTTACATGTTCCAAAGCACCTTCTCCAATTCACCATTCGCCTTGATGCTGTGGCGTTCCCAGGGCATCACCGGGACCCAGAGCAATGGACACAGTGAACTACCAGACAAGATGAAGACTCTCTTCATCCATCCCACGCGGCTCCCGTGGTAAGAGACCCGGGGAAAGCCAAGAGGGGTTACATGTCACAGAAAGGCTGTTCCTCTCCTTGTTCTCAGCAGTGACCTTTTAGCTCAGACACTATTCCGAGAGCAGGAATCCTCCCCCACACCAGGGCTGAGCTCGGCCAGCACTCTGAATTCCTCCCTGCAGTGCCCAGAACTCACCAATAATCGAAAAGGAGCGTTTCTGGCAGTCCCCTGCCAGGAGGTAACTGCAGTATCCCGCAAAGCTGTACATGCTCCCATCAAAGGTGTTGATGAAGTCACTTCCGAAGAGGCTGCATCGGGCCATGGATGACCTGCCGCGAGTCCCTTCTGCACAAAGGGTCCCTGGAGGGAGACAGGCCACAGGTTGGGCTGGTGATCCCAGGCCACAACGGGGACCATCAGCTCAAATCTCTCTGGCCTCATAGAAATTAGATTGCCTCTGACAGAAATTGGGCTGTGCAGAGGTATTTTCCATCCTAAATGAGACTAAAGCTGTTGCTTTCAGCTCCCATATACGACTCCAGACTCACAGCAATAACTAAGGAACGGTTTTTCAGGAAATCTACTAGTTTTAATGACATTTACTTACAGATTTAAAATATGTTCATTATTAAAAATTTGGAGCATACAGAAGAAAACACAAAGAAGCTGGTCAAGCATAGTGGCTTATGCCTATAATCCCAGCACTTTGGGAGGCCGAGGCAGGCCGATCACCTGAGGTCAGGAGTTCAAGACCAGCCTGATCAACATGGTGAAACCCTGTCTCTACTAAAAATACAAAAACTAGCCGGGTGCGGTGGTGGGCGCCTGTAATCCCAGCTACTCGTGAGGCTGAGGCAGGAGAATTACTTGAGCCCGGGAGGCGGAGGTTGCACTGAGCCAAGATCGCACCACTGCACTCCAACCTGGGCGACAGAGTGAGACTCCGTCTCAAAAAAGAGAAAAGAAAACATGAAGAAGTTAAAACCATCTGTAACCCAACATTTGGCGATGATTAGAATTAACATTTCAATGTTCATCTTTCCATTTTATTTTATAGCATACATACAGCTGTGGGTTTTTCAGAAACTGGTGACCACCTTGTGCAAACTACCTATAACCTGTTTATTTCTCAATAGATTGTAAATAATTCGTCACGCTATTGTATGTACTTCCAATAAGCGGTTTTTAGTGGCTGCATCATATTTTGCATCTCAATGTCCATAGTATATAGCCCTCTATTGTTAGGTTTCTAGCATGTTTCCATATGTTTTATTATAAATAGATTGCAATGAGCATCTTTGTACATAAATCTACTAGTATATCTTAAGGTTAAATTTTAAACAGATCAGACGGTGTGCCTGGCACAGACTCTATGAAGTGTCAGTTCCTCCAGCGTCACATGCTAACTCCTTCACTGACCATGGTTGTGTGTGTGTGTGTGTGTGTGTGTGTGTGTGTGTGTGTGCCCCTGTGTGTTGGCAGGTGGGGAAATACAGCAGTAAATCTCTAAGCATTCTGGGTTCCCTGGCAAAAGACCCACCTGGTAGGAAGATGCAGAGAGTGTGATAAATGTGTATTTTTTTTCCCCAGACTCACCTGCAGGCAGCAACTGGATGATGCTGACCTGAGAGATCTAATTGGAAAGTACCCAAGGTCAAAAGTCCCCTCCCACCATTTACAGGCTCAGAATCTTAGCAAGGGAAGGGCAGCAGTATGATGCAGTGCAAAGGGTGTTGGCCTGGGACCCAGAAGACTGACCTCTGATTATGGCTATAGACTTTGGAGCAGTCATTTCTCCTCTCTGACCCTCGGTCTCTTCATTTGTACCATGGGAGGTTCAACTAGGTGACCTCCACAATCTCATCTAAAACTAATCATCTATCCAAGTCTTGGATTCCTTCTTCCTCATCCTGTGGCCCCACAATATAGGACAGTTCTGTGCCACCTTTATGCTTCTTAATTCCCCAACAGGAGATGGGATTTGCAGGCACCTGGTCTCTGCAATACAAGTCAAGGGTAGGAACTCTGCGGAACCTTCACAGGAAGCAACCAGCAGGAGCCTAAGTTGGGGCTAGGCATACAGGGGAGCTCCAGACACATCTGCTGGTTCCCAGAAAGCGGTCACTCCAGATGGCCCTGGGGCAGGAATGAGAAATAGAGGCCCTTTGGTACCTACCTGGCAAGACGAGGGCCACAGCAAGCAGTACCCCGGCAAATCTGGCAGGAATCATCTGCAGAGAGGAGATGTGAGCTAGTCATTGCCACCCAGGTAGGTAGCTGCTGGTGTGGCGACTGTCAGGGCATGCAGTAGCAAAAACATTTTGAAGCAGGAGAAAAGATGGATCCTCATGACCCCCTTTTCCCCTTTGAACATGGCCTTCTGGCCCACTGCCCTCCCCCCCGAAACCCCTGGCCAGTGCCAGGCCCAAGGGTAACAATCGCTATGAGCTGGGATCTGTGGGCACCTTTCCAGAGACAGCAGTCCCAGGCCCAAGACAAGAGGCAAACTCTGCCTTCCCTCCAGGCCAGCCAGGCCTCTCTCATGTCCCTGCCTCCTGAAGCAGCTGGGAACTAACACACACCTCATTCCTTCCTGCCTCTGCATCCAAACTGGCGAGTAGGAACAGTCTTACACTTCTGTGCCCACCACAGCAGCCCAGACATAGAGAATGCTCAGGAACTGCCAACTTGATGGTTTGCTTGTTGGCCCCAGACTCTGTACCACAAGGGCCTTCACAAGAGCAAAGGGTGTCTCCCTTGTCTCCAATCCCAGCACCTGGCAAGATGCTTAGCACCCAGGAGATGTCCAGCAAATGTTTGCTGAGTTCACGTAAAAAAATGGACAGGAGTCCAGCGGCCCTGGATGCAGGCAGACTTCCGCACTGTGTGAGCCCCCAAGAGAGGAACCATTAACCCTGGCTGGCACAGCATACCCCAAGTCCCTTAGAGCCCCTGCTCTACCCCTCTCCTCTGGGAAAGGTTGTTAAATGAAATGCAGAATCTGTTGCCCAAGATTCACTGGGGGGGACTCCTTTCCTACCTAAGGTCCCATCCAGCCAAAGGTGAAATAAAGCCAATACGTGATGTATCTGTGCAAGGAACACTGAGATGTCAGTTACGGCCAGGTCTTGGTCTCCAAGCAAGTGTCCCCTCCCAGTCCTAACACTCAGGTACATTCAGCTGCTCCCAAAAGGTTATCACAGGTGAGGGCAAAGCTCATTCCAACTCACTTCAGTGAAGTACTATGAAACGGTAAAACCCACTGCATGAACAAAAGCAGGCCCAGGACCCTCAGAGGCAAGTGGAGGAGGGAGTATTAGGATCACCCCTGGCTGAATTGAATTGCCCCTCCAAACAAAGCCCTTCTAGTCCAGGGACAGAGAACCCCAGCTCCCCAGGAGCAGGGATCAGTCAGTCCTGCATCTTCCTCCCACAACTGAGCCAGCTCTCCTTCCAAAGGCCATACCTTCCCCTGCAATGAGGGCTGCGGGTATCTCCAAGGTCCCTGGGAAACTCAGCCGCTGGACAATGGTGCCGCCCACCCTAGGCCATGCTCCCAGCTGCTGCAAAGGCTCTATCAGGTCTGCTACAGCTCTGGACTGTCTTGCTGTTAAGTAGCCCGGGGGCTATGGAGTCCCCACTGCTGGGGAAGATAAAGTCCAAGCTGTGACATCCACCAACCACCCTCCCTTTCCCACCACAATAGCTGTGAGCTGCCACAACAGGGGATTGGCCTCCTTTTAATTACCAAAAGGGAACAATGAAAGGAAATGGTATTAGAAGTACCTCCAAGCTGATAAAGCTTTGTAGAGTTTGGAGGGAGACCTCCTGGCAGCTGCCTTAATGAACTGCCTTGCCCTCCCCAAACACCCCCCCGCCACCTCTACACCCCCACACTTGATCCCTGGTCTTCCTAGAGTGCCCCACCTGTGCGGGATAACCAGGAATGCTGGTTGCCTCAGGGCAGGCTGATACAGGCTGGGGTTGGGGGGGGAGTCACACCAGAACAACACAGCTTCCTGATCCAGCTTCCAGGGCTGGGCTCCAGGGAAGTTGGGAAAAACACCTCAACCTGAGCCAATTTTGCTGCTGTGTTTGGAGGAAGGGGAGCACTAACACTTCCTATGCACCCCAGGTAGGAAGGATCTGGTCCTGGCCCTGACAAAAACAGTCCACTTGGGTCCTGGCCAGGGTTGAATGGACCAGTTAAAGATGAAGGTCTTGGCCACAAGCCTACGCCTTTGTAAAATGGTGAAAGTGGGGAGCGATGGTTTGAGTCTAATACTTCTACTGTTTCTACATTCTAATAATTCTAATTCTCAAGGACGCTTCCAGCCACTTCTGGTACCCTGCCCTTATATACACACACACATTCTTCCCAGCCTCCCATTCCCAAAAGCCTAATTCTCAACATCATCTGCTAAACTAATTCCTACTAAAATAACTGATGAAATGGGCAGGGGTGGGGGGGAAGGTGACTCTCGTGCTGGGATTCCAGGCACTGAGACAAGCACCCTGAGGCATGTCTGGGTATGGAAGACCTCCTCACTGCTTCTCTATGATACCCCCTGCCCTAAGACTGAGAAACCACTAGGTTCCAACCTCCTTCCTTCCCACATACCTCACACTCCACCACTCCCTTTACCGCCCCAGAAGACAAAGATGCACACTCCCAAGGAAGAAAAATGGCACAATAGGCAGAATCAGCATGAGACAGTAGAAAAGGCCATTGAAGGGCTGGGCACGGTGGCTCACGCCTGTAATCCCAGCACTTTGGGAGGCCAAGGCAGGTGATCACGAGGTCAGATCAAGATCATCCTGGCTAACATGGTGAAACTCCATCTCTACTAAAAATACAAAAAATTAGCCAGGCGTGGTGGTGCATGCCTGTAGTCCCAGCTACTCAGGAGGCTGAGGCAGGAGAATGGTGCGAACCCACAAGGCGGAGCTTGCAGTGAGCCGAGATCTCACCACTGCACTCCAGCCTGGGTGACAGAGTGAGACTCCGTCTCAAGAAAAAAAAAAAAAAAAAAAGGCCATCAGGATTTTCCACTTCTCGTTTTTTAAAAAAACTAATCTGAAAATCCTCTCATTACAAATATCTTTACATGCTGTGCTAAATACAATATTCTTTAAATGCACAGTTGATCTGGGAGGAAAGTAAGGAATATCTTCAAGGGTCAATGAGGAAGAGGAGCCTAAATGAGCATGAGGCAAGGTAGGCCCATGGGTGGCCTAGCGTAGGCCAGTCTGGGAACCCTCCAGACTGGAGGCTGCACATTGCAAGAATGGGCAGTTCAGCTATGGGCCTCACTCAGAGGGAGAGCTAGAACGGAGATCCCTGCATAAAGCTGAAACTTTGAAGGGAAACATCTTCCAAACGGTGGACCAGGAAAAAAACCCATCCCCCAACGTAGAAGATAAGGAAGTTTGCCTGTCTCCACCTGTTTCGTTTGGGGAGAGGAAATTAAGTCTTTAGAATTTTCCTTTGTTTTTTTGAGATGGAGTCTTGCACTGTCCACCAGGCTGGAGTGCAGTGGCACGATCATGGCTCACTGCAACCTCCACCTCCCAGCTTCAAGCAATTCTCCTGCCTCAGCCTCCCAAGTAGCTGGGAATACAGGCGCCCACCACCATACCCAGCTAATTTTTTGTATTTTTAGTAGAGAAAGGGTTCCACTATGTTGGTCAGTCTGGTCTCAAACTCCTGATCTCATCATCCTCCTGCCTCCGCCTCCCAAAGTGCTGGGATTACAGGTGTGAGCCACCGCGCCCCGTCTAGAATTTTCATCCTTTGCACTCATGCAAATAAAGTTCTCTTGAGGATGAATTCAAAATCACAAATTTTCAACACTTGAGAAAACAATCTACCACGAGCAAGAATTAGATCCCTAAGAATTTCAGATAATAAAATGATCAGAGAAAGATAAAAAAATAGTGTTTAAAATTATAATAGAGGCTAGACACGGTGGTTCATGTCTGTAATTCCAGCACTTTGGAAGGCTGAGATGGGATAATCGCTTGAGACCAGGAGTTCAAGACCAGCCTGGACAACACAGGAAGACCCTGTCTTTACAAAGAATAAACTTTAAGGCAGGGCACAGTGGCTCACAGCAGGCAGATCATGAGGTCAATAGATCAAGACCATCCTGGCCAACATGGTGAAACCCCATCTCTACTAAAAACACAAAAATTAGCTGGGCATGGTGGCAGGCACCTGTAGTCCCAGCTACTCCGGAGGCTGAGGCAGGAGAATCTCTTGAACTCGGGAGACGGAGGTTGCAGTGAGCCAAGATCGTACCACTGCACTCCAGCCTGGTGACCGAGCCACTCTGTCAAAAAAAACAAAAAAAAAAAAGAACAGAAGGAAAACTTGAAAAAGAACTTTAAGGCCAGACGTGGAGACTCACACCTGTAATCCCAACACTTTGGGAGGCAGAGGCAAGAGGATTGTCTGTGCTCAGGCATGTGACACTAGCCTACACAACACAGCGAGACCCCATCTCTACAAAAAATAAAAATAAAAAATTAGCTGGGCCTGGTGGTGCATGCCTGTGGTCCCAGCTACTCAGGAGGCTGAGGTAGGAGGGAGGACCCCTATGGAGCCCAGGAGGTCAAGACTGCAGTGAGCCATAATCGTGCACTCCAGCCTAGCCAACAGAGTGAGATCCTGTCCCAAAAAAAAAAAAAAAAGTAACTTTAAGAAATGAATATAGTAAATATAGTAAATTAACTGAAAACTCAAACACACCAGATATTTTTGGGAAAAAAAGCTGAGAAGTGGTTCTAAAGAAATTATTGAAATATGGAGACAAAAAAATGGAGGAGCAGCCAGGCATGGTGGCTCATGCCTGTAATCCCAGCACTTTGGGAAGCTGAGGCCAGCAGATCACTTGAGGTCAGGAGTTCAAGACCAGCCTGGGCAACATGTAGAAATCCCGTCTCTACCTGGTGTGGTAGTACATGCCTGTAATTCCAGCTATTCAAAAGGCTGAGGCAGGAGAATTGCTTGAACCCAGGAGGCAGAGGTTGCAGTGAGCCAAGATCACACCACTGCGCTCCAGCCTGCGTGACAGAGTGAGACTCCATCTCAAAAAAAATTAAAAAAATTAAAAAAATTAAAAATGGAGGAGGAATTAAGAAACATGACAGAATTAGAAGATAAAAAGAAGTGCTGAGAGAACAAGTCCATTCGTGGATAATTCTATATGCAGTGTCTTAGTCTGAAGTCCCAGAAGCAGACCCTGAGTATTTTAGTGTAGATAACTGATTTGGGAGGGCAGGAAGCATCAGCAGGGAAGTGGGAATGTGATATGGGGCAGGGAAAGCAGCCAATAAAAGATGTTTATTATGCCAGTCACCGAGTGGACAATGAAGCTTCCTTGTGGAGGAAAGTCTGGAAAAATGTAAGGTCCATGCCTCCGAATCTTCTCAGTCTTGGGTCAGGGAACAGAGGAGTTTCTACACTTACTCCTTCCTGTCAAGTTATTGCCAGGGCTGCTTCAGAAGGCATTCAGCCCTCAACACTTCTGGCCCTCAGGCACAAAGGGGCAGACACTGGCAGTCTAGAAGAAACTGGAAGAGTTGGGGTCAGAGGGCCGTGGGAGGGGGACTGTAACATCTGGTCTACCTATAAATTATTGTTCAGAATTGAGGGAACATACTTTTTTTTTTCCAGAAAAAGAGAGTGGGTTTAACATTAACAGTCCTTTCTGAAAAAACTACTGAAGAAGGTACTTCAGGGAGAAAAACCATTTTTTGTTGTTTCTGAGACAGGGTCTCTGTCACCCAGGGTGGAGTGCAGTGACACAGTCACATCTCACTGCAGCCTCAATCTGGGCTCAAGCAATCCTCCCACCTCAGCCTCCCTAGTAGCTGGGACTATGGGCATGCACCACCATACCTGGCTAATTTGTGTATTTTTTGGTAGAGACAGGGTTCTGCCATGTTACCGAGGCTGGTCTCGAACTCCTAGAGCTCCTGGGCTCAAACAATCTTCCTGCCTCGGCCTCTCAGGATTACAGGTGTGAGCCACCTCACCCTGCCAGGAAGAAAATTCAGCCTAGAAACAAGATGCCAAAAGAAAAGGTAAATAAATAAAATAGTAAATATGAGGGTAAATATAACCAGGCAGTGATTATATTGTTATGCCCAGACCGATTATTCCCCGAAGAAGACCACCAGAGTCCAGAGTCAAAGCCAAGTGGCAAGGATTTTTAATGCAAGTTCGAACTTGGTCCCTCCGTTCTACAACATACAAGAGGGCCCCGAACAATGCGTGCGCTTGCTTTTATAGCTCGAGGTAAACAGGACTTGTCAGGTTACAGAGGAACAAGGCATTTCTCTAGGTTACAGCATTACAATTGGTTTACATTTTAAGGTTATACTTTTAGCAGCCTTCTTATTGGTTCCTGCGCTTTTACAAACAGTTGTAACCTTATCGGAGCTTCTCCAGGTGTTGTTTTTCTTCTAAAGTTGAGATATATGGAGGAATGTGTTTGTGTCGGGCCCAGGAAGTGGAGGCATATGGGGGGATGTGATGTGTCGGGCTCAAGGCTGTGATGTATGGAGGAATGTGTTTGTGTCGGGCCCAGGAAGTGGAGGCATATGGGGGGATGTGATGTGTCGGGCTCAAGGCTGTGATGTATGGAGGAATGTGTTTGTGTCGGGCCCAGGAAGTGGAGGCATATGGGGGGATGTGATGTGTCGGGCTCAAGGCTGTGATGTATGGAGGAATGTGTTTGTGTCGGGCCCAGGAAGTGGAGGCATATGGGGGGATGTGATGTGTCGGGCTCAAGGCTGTGATGTATGGAGGAATGTGTTTGTGTCGGGCCCAGGAAGTGGAGGCATATGGGGGGATGTGATGTGTCGGGCTCAAGGCTGTGATGTATGGAGGAATGTGTTTGTGTCGGGCCCAGGAAGTGGAGGCATATGGGGGGATGTGATGTGTCGGGCTCAAGGCTGTGATGTATGGAGGAATGTGTTTGTGTCGGGCCCAGGAAGTGGAGGCATATGGGGGGATGTGATGTGTCGGGCTCAAGGCTGTGATGTATGGAGGAATGTGTTTGTGTCGGGCCCAGGAAGTGGAGGCATATGGGGGGATGTGATGTGTCGGGCTCAAGGCTGTGATGTATGGAGGAATGTGTTTGTGTCGGGCCCAGGAAGTGGAGGCATATGGGGGGATGTGATGTGTCGGGCTCAAGGCTGTGATGTATGGAGGAATGTGTTTGTGTCGGGCCCAGGAAGTGGAGGCATATGGGGGGATGTGATGTGTCGGGCTCAAGGCTGTGATGTATGGAGGAATGTGTTTGTGTCGGGCCCAGGAAGTGGAGGCATATGGGGGGATGTGATGTGTCGGGCTCAAGGCTGTGAT
>NW_016807690.1:1982886-1992693 GCF_001698545.2 Rhinopithecus bieti
AAAAAAAAAAAAAAAAAAAAAAAAAAAAAAAAAAAAATTATGTTCTTATATAATTACAAAATATAATCTTTGAAGTGACCCTATTAGTCAAGTAGCAATTACTGCAGATACCTAAGAATAAACAGAATAGACCAGGCGTGGTGGCTCACTTATAATCCCAGCACTTTGGGAGGCCAAGGTGGTTGGATCACTTGAGGTCGGGAGTTTGGGACCAGCCTGGCCAACACGGTGAAACCCTGTCTCTACTGAAAATACAAAAAATTAGCCAGATGTGGTGGCACATGCCTGTAATCCCATCTACTAGGGAGGCTGAGGCAGGAGAATCGTTTGAACCAGAGGCAGAGGTTTCAGTGAGCCGAGATCATGCCTGGGCAACAGAGCAAGACTCTCTCCAAAAAAAAAAAAAAAAAAAACTTTCAAAAAAAATTTTGGGAAAAAAAAAAAATTTTTTTCCAAAAAAAAAAAAAAAAAAACTATCCAATAACATTATGGAGAAAATCATAAATCTTGTCTCAAGACATAAAAGAAAACCCAATGAAGAGACACTATTCTGGCTAACATGGTGAAACCCCATCTCTACTAAAAATACAAAGAAAAATTAGCCAGGTGTGGTGGTGGGTGTCTGTAGTCCCAGCTATTCGGGAGGCTGAGGCAGAAGAATGGCGTGAACCCGGGAGGCGGAGCTTGCAGTGAGCCCAGATCACACCACTGCACTCCAGCCTGGGCGACAGAGCTAGACTCCATCTCAAAAAAAAAATATATATAGAAAAAGAAATGGGCCAAGGACCCAGTGGCAACAAAGTGTAATATATGGAAAGGCAATCCACAGAAAAGGAGGAAACGCAGTTGGCCAGCAAACATACCAAAACCAGGTTGGGTGTGCTGACTCATACCTGTAATCCCAGCACTTTGCAACGCTGAAGCAGCGGGATCACCCGAGGTCAGGAGTTCGAGACCAGCCTGATCAACATGGTGAAACCCCTACTAAAAATATAAAAATTAACCAGGAGTAGTGGCACACCTGTGGTAGCAGCTACTCGGGAGACTGAGGCAGGAGAATCACTTGAACCCAGAAGGCGAAGATTGCAGTGAGTCAACATCGCACCATTGCCCTCCAGCCTGGGAACAAGACCAAAACTCCATCTCAAAAAAAAAAAAAAAAAAACACCAAAACCCATTCAACTCCACTGGTCATCAGGGAAATCTAAATAAAACCACAAGTAGTTATCCACTTTTCAGAAAGCCAAGGATGAGGGGCTCCTGAAATTCCTATATGTTCCTGAGGACAAGAGATAAAGCACTTTGGAGAAATTGTGGAAATATCTATAAAATTTAAAGATGCTCCTCCCCATAGCCCTGCAACTGCACTCCTAGGCATATCCCCTAGAGAAATTTTCATGCATGTGCACCAACCAGTATGCACAGAATGTTTACTGTAGCAGTGTCTGCAGTCACAAAGATGTGTAAACAACCAGACTAAATATACTTCAACAGATGAATAAATTGTGGTACGTTCATCCGGTGAAATGGCAATTAAAAATAAATCTAGTTTACATGTATCACCATGGAAAAACCCCCAAAATAATGGTAAGCAAAAAACAAAAGCAAGCATCAGCGGTTATGTACCATTTATGGAAAAGTAAAGACCACATTAAATAAAACTATGTATTATTGTTTACAAAGATGTTTAATCGGCCAAGAATGGTGACTCACACCTGTAATCTCAGCACTTTGGGAGGCCAAGGCAAGAGGATCGCTTGAAGCCAAGAGTTCAAGACCAACCTGGGTAACATATGGAGACCCCCATCTTTATGAATAAAAACAAAAAACTAGCCGGGTGTGGTGGCGCACATCTCTAGTTCCAGCTACTCCAGAGGCTAAGGTAAGAGGATCACTTGAGCCTGGCACAGTTTGAGGCTGCAGTGAGCCATAATCATGCCACTGTACAACAGTCTGTCTCAAAAAATAAGTAAATATGTTTACTTATAGTAAAAGAAACATGCACGTGGAGTGATAACCTCTAAATTCAGGATACTAGTTATCTCTGGGGAAGAAGAGAGAAGATGGAACCCAGAGAGTGGGACCCAGGGGGCCACACCTCTCTGTAAATATTTTAATTATTTCAAAAATATAAAGTAAATATGCAAAGTGTTAAGATGCAGCAAGCTGGCTAGAACATGGGTGTTTTTGTATTATTCTCTCTAGTTTTCTCTGCGGTTGAAAGTTTCACTTAAAAGATAAGCTCTGAAGCCAAATGACGTGGAAATGTTGGCTTTGCCTTACAAATAGGGTGACCAACATCCATGTACATAAATCTTCACACACACTGCCCGTTTCCTTGAAACAAATTCCTAGAAGTAAAAGAAATGGCTCAAAGGGTACAAAAATTAAGCCTTTTATATACCCTCCCAAGAACTGTACCAATTTACCCTTCCATAGCATTATTATTTTTTATTACAGATTTGGTAACATAAGTGGCAAAAACTATTATAAATACTCATTCCTTTCGTTACTGGAAGAACATTTTCTAACATTGCCCATGTGTATTTCTTCTCTTGTGAATTTCTTGTTCGTGTCTTATAACTCATTTTTAACTGAGATGCTTATCTATATTGATCTATAAAAACTCTTAAAATGTTAGTTTTTTTCTCACATTAATATGTGAATTTTTTTTCAGTTCCTCAGTTACCTTTAATATTTATTGATGAGGGCTTTTTTGGTTCTTGTTTGACGTACAGGCGTTTGGGGAATCATCTCATTCTTTCTTTTTTTGAGATGGGAGTCTTACTCTGTCGCCCAGGCTGGAGTGCATTGGTGAGATCTCGCCTCACTGCAAGCTCCACTTCCCAGGTTCACACCATTCTCCGGCCTCAGCCTCCCGAGTAGCTGGGACTACAGGCGCCTGCCACCATGCCTGACTAATTTTTTGTATTTTTAGAAGAGACTGGGTTTCACCATGTTAGCCAGGATGGTCTCCATCTCCTGACATCGTGATCCACCCGCCCTGGCCTCCCAAAGTGCTGGGATTATAGGCGTGAGCCACCGTGTCTGGCCTCGCTCTTTTTCTAGGGGATGAGGTAACGCAGGTGGCAAGATAAAAGTGGAAAACAGGCTGGGCGCGGTGGCTCAAGCCTGTAATCCCAGCAACTTTGGGAGGCCGAGACGGGCAGATCACGAGGTCAAGGAGATCAGAGACCATCCCTGGCTAACACCGGTGAAACCCGGTCTCTACTAAAAAAAAAAAAAAATACAAAAAAACTAGCGGGCGAGGTGGGCAGGCCTGTAGTCCCAGCTACTGGGGAGGCTAGAGGCAGGAGAATGGGCTTAAACCCGGGGCGGAGCTTTTAGTGAGCTGAGATCCAGCCATTGCACTCCAGCCTGGGCGACAGAGCGAGATCCGTCTCAAAAAAAAAAAAAAAAAAATAAACGTGGAAAACAGTATACAAAAGATACACAGTGAAGTCAACTCTCCCTCCTGATGAATGACCAATCCTCCCAGTTTGCCCTGAACTGGGGAACTCCACTAACACTGGGACAGCTCTTGGCACACTGGGACAGTTAGTCACCCTTATAGCCACCTGGTTCCCTTCTCAGCAGCAATATTCTTACCAGTTTCTTAAATAGCCTTCAAAGATATTACATATTACAAGAGTTTTAAACATTTATTTTCAAATCAATTGTAGAGAATATGAATGTCAATCCACAAACTTGCATTTGCAAGAAATGTCTATCACTTTACTTTTTCGGAAATGAAGTCTCACTCTATCACCCAGGCTGGAGAGCAATGGCACCATTTTGGCTCATTACAACCTTCGCCTCAAGAGTTCAAGCGATTCTCCTGTCTCAGCCTCCTGAGTAGCTGGGATTACAGGCGCCCACCACCAAACCCGACTAAAATTTCGTATTTTTAGTAAAAATGGGGTTTCACCACGTTAACCAGGCTGGTCTCAAACTCCTGACCTCAAGTGATCCACCTGCCTCAGCCTCCGAAAGTGCTGGGATTACAGGTGTGAGCCACCATGCCCGGCCCACTTTAAAAATCACTACAGGTGTGAGCCACCACGCCCGGCCCACTTTAATTAAAAATCACTACAGCTGTGAGCCACCACGCCCGGCCCACTTTAATTAAAATCACTACAGCTGTGAGCCACCACGCCTGGCCCACTTTAATTAAAAATCACTACAGGTGTGAGCCACCATGCCAGGCCCACTTTAATTAAAAATCACCACCTTCTCTTCATTTTTTTTGAGATGGAGTCTCGCTTCGTCCAGCCTGGAGTGCTGTAGCACTATCTCTGCTCAGTGCAAATCACCTCCTGGGTTCAAGTGATTCTCCTGTGTCAGCCTCCCAGGTAGCTAGGATTACAGGCATGTGCCACCACACCCAGCGAATTTTTGTACTTTTTAATAAAGACTGGGTTTTACCATGTTGGCCAAGCTGGTCTTGAACTCCTGACCTCAAGTAGTCCACCCACCTCGGCCTCCCAAAGTGCTTGGATTACAGGCGTGAGCCACCGTGCCTGGCCTAAGGATCTAATGATCTTGGATGATCTATTTTGCCATCCTTAATTACATGTTCATATGTTAACAAAAGAACCCAGGAGGTTACCGGGTGCTCAGGAAACAAAGTCAAGGGCCTGAAATATTCACCCCATCCCACTTGCTGCTTCCTTCTTCCCAACCACATTGTGACTCCTTTACTGACCAGCAGCCCAGCGACTTTCCTCTGCTATGGCATACAAGCTCTGCTTCAGTTCCATCATGAGCACCAAGGCACCAAAGGCCAGATGGGAGCAGCCCAGGTGTGGGGACACCACAGGAGGAAGGCCCCAGGGCGAGGAAGACCTCAGGGCAAGGAAGAGCCCCAGCAGCCTGTCTCCTTCCCTTTACAATGAACCGTTTTTCTTCTCCAACCTCCCATCAATCAGCATGTCTCCGAAATTGGTGGGTTCTTAGTCTGCCCGACTTCAAAAATGAAGCTGCAGACGCCGGCGGGGTGTTACAGTTTTTAAAGACAGTATGTCTGGAGTTTGTTCCTTCAGGCGTTCAAATGGGTCTGGAGCTTATTCTGGTGGGTTCATGGTCTCACCGACAGGAGTGAAGCTGCAGACTTTCACGGTGTGTGTTACAGCTCTATAAAGACGGCTTAGGAGAATGGCGTAAACCCGGGAGGCGGAGCTTGCAGTGAGCTGAGATCTGGCCACTGCACTCCAGCCCGGGCGACAGAGCGAGACTCCGTCTCAAAAAAGAAAAAAAAAAAAGACGGCTTACCTGGAGTTGTTTGTTCTTCCCGGTGGGTTCCTGGTCTCGCTGGTTTCAGGAGTAAAGCAGCAGACCTTCACGGTGAGCGTCATAGCTCAAAAAGGCAGCGTGGATCCAAACAGTGAGCATCAGAAAGAATAAACAGTAAAGAACAAAATAATAAAATCTCCAAGTTGCAAAAACGGACCAGAAGAGGTTACCTCAGGTTGCCTCGGGCAGCCTGCTTTTATTCCCTTATCTGGCCCCACCCACATCCTGCTGATTGGTCCGTTTCACAGAGAGCTGATTGGCCCATTTTGACAGAGTGCTAATTGGTGTGTTTACAATCCTTTAGCTAGACACAGAGTGTTAGAAAAGTTCTCCAAGTCCCCACTAGGTTAACTAGATACAGAGTACCGATTGGTGTATTTACAAACCCTGAGCTAGACACAGGGTGCTGGTTACAATCCCTTAGCTAGACATAAATGTTCTCCAAGTCCCCAGTAGATTCAGGAGCCCAGCTGGCTTCACCTAGGGGATCCCGCACTGGGGCTGCAAGTGGAGCTGCCAGCCAGTCAGGAGCAGCCCCTGCACTTCTCAGCCCTTGGGCGGTCGATGGGACCAGGCGCCACGGAGCAGGGGGCGGCGCCCATGGGAGGATACTGAGGCTCAGACGGGGTAAGGGCCTTGCCTAGGATCACACTGCTACCAAAGGCAGCCAGCATCTGAACCTATCTGATTGCAAAGTCTGGGTTTTCTCCATTATACCTGTAACTCTTCCTAAGCCCTTTCTTCTTTCCTTCTTCCCTTCACCACCCCGCCTTTTCTTGCCTTTAAATCACTTCTGGGTGTCTCTGTGGCCCTCTCATCTTTTCGTGCATTTTTCTTTTTTCCTTTTTTTTTTTTTATTTTTGAGACGGAGTCTCACTCTGTTGCCCAGGCTGGAGTGCAGTGGCGCAATCTTGGCTCACTGCAAGCTCTACCTCCTGGGTTCACGCCATTCTCTCACCTTAGCCTCCCGAGTAGCTGGGACTACAGGCGCCTGCCACCACGCCCAGCTAATTTTGTGTTTTTGTATTTTTAGTAGAGATGGAGTTTCACCGTGTTAGCCAGGATGGTCTCGATCTCCTGACCTCATGATCTGCCCGCCTCGGCCTCCCAAAGTGCTGGGATTACGGGCGTGAGCCACTGCTCCCTGCCTTTTCATGCATTTTTCTGTTTGTCTTATCTCCTCCAGTCTGAGCTCTCCCTAGAACAAGACCTTGCCTTACTCATCTCTGTACCTTCCAAAGTGCTCTGTCTGGAGCATAGCACATGGTAAGTGCTCCATAAATGTTTGTTGAAATCCCTGCTAATAGAACAATGATGTGGGTTAATTAGCATATAATATTAAAATGTAGTTACAGAACTGAAACTGCTGATTTTAAAAAATTGCTCAGTACCCGAGGAAGTTGTTGTCTGCTCTCCAAATCGTCAGCACAAAAGACAGCACTCGTCACTGTGGTTGGGGAAATTGCACAGTGAAAGTCACAGGATGGCTCTGCAAGGTGGCAGGGACACCAGACTGCGGTCACATTCCCATGTCGTATTCTGTGCCCGTAACTTGTATGACACTCTGGCACTATTTCTAAATAGCACTCAAGTGTGTCTATTTTATCAGAGTATAACACACTTGGCTGGAATGTTAAGATTACTTTCTCTGAATACAGGCGAACAGAGATGAATGCGGTTGGAATCCTGCCCCCAAGGACTCCTGATCTCCTAGGAAGAAAGCTGCATAAATCCACCATGGCAGAGGAGTGAACGCCGCTGCAGGGAGGCACAGAGGCCGCGGGCACAGGCTGCAGAGTGACCGACTCTCCAACCCTTTCCACCACTCAGCACGCCGAGAATCGCAGTCATCCCAAGTACTATTTTCTTCGGAAAACTGGAAGTCAGAGGCCAAGCCATCAAGTTTTACATTTGACAGTTTAAGCCTAGTAATTGTAATCAATATTTTATATATTATGCAACTGATTAATTAATAAATATGAAAATCATCCAAGGAAGTTTTTCTGACGGTATTTTCTTTTTTTTTTTTTTTTTTTTTTCTTTGAGACGGAGTCTCGCTCTGTCGCCCAGGCTGGAGTGCAGTGGCCAGATCTCAGCTCACTGCAAGCTCCGCCTCCCGGTTTACGCCATTCTCCTGCCTCAGCCTCCCGAGTAGCTGGGACTACAGGTGCCTGCCACCTCGCCCGGCTAGTTTTTTGTATTTTTTAGAGAGATGGGGTTTCACCGTGTTAGCCAGGATGGTCTCGATCTCCTGACCTTGTGATACACCCGTCTCGGCCTCCCTAAGTGCTGGGATTACAGGCTTGAGCCACCGCGCCCGGCCTACTGACGGTATTTTCATGGAGTGTGCTAGTTTTCCTGAAATTATATAAATAAGGTTTTTTTAATGACTAAAAGGTTACTATTTGAAAATAAAGCTGTAGCCATTAGCCAACAGCCCTAAGCTCCATGAGAGTATCTGAGCTACATTTCCATGCAGTCTGGGGGCCTGAGAGCACTGGCCTGATGCTCCCAAGTGCCGGGGCACTTCAACTCTTCTGTGACCCACGGTGACTTCTTCCCTCCTCTTACGTCATCCCATTCATTTGGCAGGGACTCACAAGCTATCTTTGGAAAATTTTTGTATTTTTTACAAACGTGGCATGCGTTATTGCCTTATCTTCCCATCAGATTACTAGTTCAATGAAAATAGGAATGGAATTTGGAAAGCACGCTGCCTTCCCAGACCACACCCACCTCCAGGCCTGAGGCAGGACCCTTAGCAGAAGGAACCCTCCAAATCGGTGCACCTGGCTCCAAGCTGGAACCCCGCAGGTCCTCACTGAGCCACACCCGCCCCGGCCTTGCACTGGAGCTTCCTACAGCAGGAGGTGGTGTCCTGGAGGGGGCACTCCCACTCCAGGGAGCACCCCAAGGGCAAAAAGGAGCCCTGGGCCCTTACACCACAGAGGTAGAGCTCTACACCTAGAAGTCTCCCTGTAGCAGTCTACGAAATAAAAATAGAGGGTGCATTGAGAAAGAGCTGTACACACAACGCCAGGGGGTCAGAGGAGAGAGAACTCAATTCATCCAGGATGATCAACACTGAAGGCTTCAGGAAGGGGTTTGGCCTGAGTAGGGTGGGTAGAGTTTTTTTAATAATCTTACTTTTTTATGATTACAAAAGTGACATGTGATCATTGCAAAAAAAACAGAAAAT
Source organism: Rhinopithecus bieti (assembly GCF_001698545.2). NCBI lineage: Eukaryota > Metazoa > Chordata > Mammalia > Primates > Cercopithecidae > Rhinopithecus > Rhinopithecus bieti. Next base: position 1,991,378 of record NW_016807690.1, read on the forward strand.
ATGGACAAATAAAAATCACTCAAAAGCCCACTTCACAAAAAAATAAAAATAAAAATAAACCACCATCAATAGTTGAGGCCAGGTGCAGTGGCTCATGCCTGTAATCCCAGCACTTTGGGAGGCCGAGGCAGGTGGATCACGTGAGGTCAGGAGTTCGAGACCAGCCTGGCCAACATGGTGAACCCCCATCTCTACAAAAAATACAAAACTTAGCTGGGCATGGTGGCGCACACCTGTAATCCTGGCTACTCAGGAGGCTGAGGCAGGAGAAATGCTTGAATCCAGGAGGCGGAGGTTGCAGTGAGCCGAGATCATGCCATCACACTCCAGCCTGAGCAATAAGAGCAAAAATTCGTCTTAAAAAAAAAAAAAGTTGACCATACTACTTTTCGTTTGTAAGAAATGTATATGCCACCAGGTTCAGTGGCTCATGCCTGCAGCACATTGGGAGGCCAAGGCAGGAAGATGGCTTGAGCCCAGAAGTTTGTGACCAGCCTGGGCAATATAGCAAGACCCCCATCTCTACAAAAAATTAAAAATATACCAGGCATGACGGCGCATCCCTTTAGTCCCAGGTACTCAAGAGGGTGAGCTGGGAGGATCGCTTGAAACTGGAAGGTTGAGGTTGCAGTGAGCTGTGATCCCACCAGTGAACTCTATCCCCAGCCTGGGTAACAGGAAGACCTGTCCCAAAATCAATCAATCAATTTTAAAAAGGTAAAAATTTAAAACATATGATTAAAATACGTATGTGCAATATAATTTTATTTTATTTTATTTTATTTTATTTTATTTTTTGAGACAGAGGCTCGCTCTGTCGCCCAGGCTGGAGTGCAGTGGCCGGATCTCAGCTCACTGCAAGCTCCACCTCCCGGGTTTACGCCATTCTCCTGCCTCAGCCTCCCGAGTAGCTGGGACTACAGGCGCTCGCCACCTCGCCCGGCTAGTTTTTTGTATTTTTTTAGTAGAGACGGGGTTTCACCGTGTTAGCCAGGATGGTCTCGATCTCCTGACCTCATGATCCGCCCGTCTCGGCCTCCCAAAGTGCTGGGATTACAGGCTTGAGCCACCGCGCCCGGCCTATTTTTATTTTTTTGAGACAGAGTCTTGTTCTGTTGCCCAGGTTGCAGTGCAGTGGTGCCATCTCGGCTCACTGCAACCTCCACCTCCCGGGTTCAAGAGATCTCCTGCCTCAGCCTCCCAAGTAGCTGGGATTACAGGCACGTGCCACCATACCCGGCTAATTTTTTTTTTTTTTTTTTTTTGAAAGGGATTTTCTTTTTTCCCCCAAAAAACCAATTTTTTTTTTTTTTTTT
>NW_016807690.1:1992799-2005529 GCF_001698545.2 Rhinopithecus bieti
GCCTCCCAAAGTGCTGGGATTACAGGCTTGAGCCACCGCGCCCGGCCTTATTTTATTTTTTTGAGACAGAGTCTTGTTCTGTTGCCCAGGTTGCAGTGCAGTGGTGCCATCTCGGCTCACTGCAACCTCCACCTCCCGGGTTCAAGAGATCTCCTGCCTCAGCCTCCCAAGTAGCTGGGATTACAGGCACGTGCCACCATACCCGGCTAATTTTTTTTTTTTTTTTTTTTTGAGACGGAGTTTCACTCTGTTGCCCAGGCTGGAGTGCAGTGGCATGATCTCAGTTTACTGCAAGCTCCACCTCATGGGTTCACGCCATTCTGCCTCAGCCTCCCAAGTGGCTGGGACTACAGGTGCCCACCACCACGCTCAGCTAATTTTTTGTATTTTTAGTAGAGACAGGGTTTCACCATGTTAGCCAGGATAGTCTCGATCTCCTGACCTCATGATCTGCCCGCCTCGGCCTGCCAAAGTGCTGGGATTACAGGCGTGAGCCACCGCTCCCAGCCTATAATTTTTAAATAAAATTTTCCTGTATAGAGGGTTTTGTAATCTTTTCTGTTTTGAATATATCATAAATACCTTTCAATTCTTCGATACTTTTGTATTTTGTTGCTTTTGTTCACTGTATAAAAGTTCACTTACTAATATTCTACAATTTATGTAAATATTCCATATTATAGGATATTGATTTAGGTTACTGCTACTTTTTTTTTTAATTAACAATGCTGCAGTGAACATCTCTGAAGCTATATCCATGCACAACCCTCATCATTACTCCCACAGAATGAAATCCTGTATGTAGAGCACTGGGTCAGCCACCATCCACATGTTAAGGCCTTTGACAATAAGGCCAAACGGCCCCCCTGAAAAATTGCAATGGTTTACAATGGTTGCAATAGTTTCACTACCCATTTGCTGAGTAGGATTTTGCCAGGCGGAAATAAGGGCAAAGGGCACATCAGCTGCAAGGAAGTAAGTAAAAGCTTAGAAGCCGGCAAACTCCGAACATGTTCAATCAGTAAGTAGGTGAATAAGCCAGTTATTACAGCCTATAAAGGAGACTCACAAAAGAGACCAGAGAGAGGAATAAGAGACAAGTCCTCTGGGACCTTGAACCAGTGTAGGGGTTTGTGTTCACCCTGTGACACCAGATGAAGCCCTCTGGCAGCAGTGGCATGTATTGCGAGAGGTCAGATGGAGAAAGGGAGATCCATCAGTGGTTGACGGAGCCTTCCCGGAGAGGGACGACAAGGGCCTGGAGGAGACCATGGACTTGACAACAGAATAGCAGATACAGCCAACCACATAACACATTATGGTAGCAAATTAACAGCCAAAGATATCTACATCCCGTCTCAAACCTCTGAATGCCACCTCACATGGCAAAAATGACTTTGCAGATATGACCAAGTTAAGGGTCTTGAGATAGGGAGATTATCCTGGCTTATCCCAGAGTATCCTGGTGGGCCCAACATAATCACAAGAATCTTTATAAGAGGAGCAGGAGGGTCAGCATCAGGGAAGGAGATGGGATGATGCGAGCAGAGGTCACGCAATGCAGGGCCACGAGGCAAGCAGTGTGTGCCCCTGGAAATGGATAGAGGCAAAGAACAGGTTCTCCCACAGAACCCACAGAAGGAATCCAGCTCTTCCAACACCTTGATTTTGACCCAATTCGAGCTTCTTACAATTACATATTGTAAGATAAATTTGTGTTGTTTTAGACCACTAAACTTGTGGTCATTTGTCACTGCAGCAATAGAAAACTAATATAGGCAGAGATATCATGCCACACAACCTGCTCCCTTGCCCTTGTAGAGGTGTCCCAAGGCAACTTTGCCAAATAATTGAGAGGACAATTAGTGCTGTGAGGCTAAGGGAAGAAGGAGCCCTGAGGGCCACAGTATGAGGGCCACAGTATGAGGGCCACAGTATGAGGGCCATTAGAACTTGGGCTGATGTAAACAGCACTAAGCACAAACGGGAAGGGTGCATGATCTCTGGGGGTGCATGGGGCAGGGCTGCTCAGAGGCAGGGGGATGGGTAAGTTGACCTCTGCCTGTCTGAGGAGTAAGTTCTCCAGGTAACTAGCACAAAAGCAAAAGAACCTCAGGGGAGGAAAGGTTTTCTAGGAGGCCTCATCTTTGCCTTTTCTTTGTATATTTTAGCATGTCTCTTATGTAGATTCTGCAGGAAAGAGAACTTCCTTGGCAGTATGCGCCAAATAAATAAACGCAGAAGTATTTCTCAGGCCAGGCAACCAGCTCGCATAAAGTTCTAGCCCCAAGTGGAGAGGAAGCTGTCCTCCTCTACTTCCTCTCTTCTAAAGACAAACATCTTGTGCAAAAATAGCATGCTCACTTCCTTCACAATCATCAGAATAGAGAGGACCTACCCACACTACAATGTCGGAAGAATGGTGCAACTTCAGACTCATGTTCCCAGGTTCTCAGGAATGCCGTCACCACATTATTGCTGCTATCGAGCTACAGAGGACTCGGACCATTATATCTGGTGGCATTCCTGGCCCCAGTAGCACAGCAGGATTCCTGACCCCAGAATCGTTATCTCAAGACCTGGGGTTCTAATTTGAGAGACAGAAAGTTACAGCAACTCAAATTTGTATGCATCTTGCAAAATAGCTTCAAAATACATAAATTGACAATTGACTTCAAAAACGCTTTCTCAATTATCCATAGGTCAGGCAGATAAAAATCAGTAAAGATAGAAATTTAAAAAACAATTATCAGCCTAGGCAACAAAGTGAGACTTCATGTCTACAAAAAAAAAAAAGAAAAAATTAGCCAGGTATGGTGGCACACATCTGTCATCTTAGCTACTCAGGAGGCTGAGGCAGGAGGATCGCTTGAGCCTCAAAGTTCAAGGCTGCAGTGAGCTATGATTGCACCGATGCGGGCAGGTAAGCTCCCAAATTGGGACTTAGCCCTAGAAGATTCTTGGCTTTGCTCAGGAAAGAATTCAAGAGCCAGCTGGTGGTAGAAGAAAACAGCTTCATGGAGGCAGCAGTGTGACAACTTCATGACTGCTCCCGCAGAGCAGGGCTAACCCCTAGGCAATGTGTTGAGAGCACCAGCTCAGGTGCAGGTCGACAGTCACACATATACCCACTTTGAGTTACTTGCAAATTAAGGTATGGGTTATTCAGAAGTTTATAGAAAAATGGTGGTAACTTTCAGGTCGTTGCCATGGAAAGGGGCGGTAATTTCTGGGTGCTGCCATGGCAATGGTCAACTGGCATGGAACTGGTAGGCATGTCTTTTTTATTTTTTCCCTGGAGCCAGAGTCTCGCTCTGTCACACAGGCTAGAGTACAATGGTGCAATTTCAGCTCACTGCTACCCCCCTCTCCCAGGTTCAAGTGATTCTCCTGCCTCAGCCTCCTGAGTAGCTGGGATTACAGGCACCCACCACCACGCCCTACTAATTTTTGTATTTTAGTAGAGACGGGGTTTCACCATGTTGGCCAGGCTGGTCTCAAACTTCTGACCTCAAGTGATCCACCCACCTCGACCTCCCAAAGTGCTGGGATTACAGGCGTGAGCCACCATGCCTGGTCAACTGGTGGGCATGTCATGGAGAGGTGTTTTCCCTGCCTCTTCCCTGTTTCAGCCAATCTTCAATCTGATCCAGAGTAAGGTCCCGCCTCCCACCTCAGCACCACTGCATTCCAGCCTGGGCAACAGAGTGAGACCCTGTCTCAAAAAGCAAACAAATGGGCTGGCGCGGTGGGAGATAAGGGTGGGGCTGTTTTATAGGATTTGAGTAGGTAAAGGAAAATTACAGTCAAAGGGGGGTTGTTCTCTGGCGGGCAGGAGTGGGGTCCCAAGGTGCTTAGTGGGGAGCTTTTGAGCCAGGATGAGCCAGGAAAAGGAATTTCACAAGATAATGTCATCGCTTAAGGCAAGGACTGTCCATTTTCACTTCTTTTGTGGTGGAATGTCATCGGTTAAGGTGGGGCAGGGCATTTGCACTTCTTTTGTGATTCTTCAGTTACTTCAGGCCATCTGGGCGTATATGTGCAAGTCACAGGGGATGCGATGGCTTGGCTTGGGCTCAGAGGCCTGACAGTTCGATCTCCTGACCTCGTGATCCGCCCGCCTTGGCCTCCCAAAGTGCTGGGATTACAGGTATGAGCCACCGCGCCTGGCCCTTTTTCTAGTCTTAAAGCTTGAAAAACTTAATTTGTTTTATCCGAGTTCCTTCCTCAGGAAAAGACCTTCCTGCCTCTCAAAAAAAAGTACCAAAGAACTGAAACTCGCCAGATCACCACATCCAGACAAGGAAATGCCTGGACCCCTCCTTCATCATGATTGTTTCCTTGCCCCTCCCTAGTTCCTATTTTCATTCACATTGTTACATTTCTTCCCTGGTACATAAACCCCTACTTTTTGTAGGTCAGGGAGATGAGTTTGAGACTGAGCTCCCAACTCCACTCATCAGCTGCAGCACCCGATTAAAGCATTCTTCCAGCCATGTGCAGTGGCTCAGGCCTGTAATCCCAACACTTTGGGAGGCTGAGGCAGGTGGATCACCTGAGGTCGGGAGTTCAAGACCAGCCTGACCAACATGGAAAAACCTCGTCTCTACTAAAAATACAAAATTAGCCGGGCATGGTGGTGATGCCTGTAATCCCAGCTACTCAGGAGGCTGAGGCAGGAGAATCACGTGAACCCAGGAGGCATAGGTTGCAGTGAGGCGAGGTCATACCACTGCATTCCACCCTGGGCAACAGGAGACTCAGTCTCAAATACATATAGACATACAGACATACAGACATCAGCATGACATTACATAGTGTAGCACAGCTTTACCTAAAGGGAGGGGAAAGAAAGGTGCGAACACCAGACTAATTCAGAGAGGAGACTTCTCTTACTGGGTGTCTCATTCTCAGCACCCTAATCCAGAAACCTAAATTCAGAATCCCTGCTCCCTACATTCCTGGACCTACTCTACAATCGCCAGTATTTATTTGGTATCTGGGCTAGGCTCTTGGGATACGAAGGTGAGTGAAAAACGCCATTCTCTGCCCTCATGGAATGGCAGAGAGGGAGAGAATGATCTGTTGACAGGACCGACATTAATCCAAACAAATTGTAACTACAAACAGTGATGAGAGTAAGACACACATGGTGCCAGGGAGGCACACAGGTAATAGAGTATTCCCACCCAAACTGAGGGGGCCGGGGGGTGTGGGCAGAGAAGTCCTCCCTGAAGAGGTACAACTGAACTGAGTTCTATGTGATGAGTAGGAGTAAAGCCAGGCAAAGGATGGTGGGCACACTTCAGGCCAGGGGAATAGCACGTGCAAAGGCCCAGCTGCAGGAGGAAGCTACCTACCAAGACACTGAAAGACAGTCTGTGTGGCTGCAACACAGAACAGGGGAAGCACGGTGGACGGCAGGGCTGGAGAGGTAGGAAGGGGTCACATGAAACTACTCCTTTCTGTGGTGCTTTTCAGTTTTCAGGGCAGTTTCCCAGACCTCATTAGACCCTTACGCCACCAACATGAGTTAGCAAGAGCAGGCAGTGTTGCTTCCAATTTGCACATGAAGAAGTGAATGCTCAGTAAAGTTGTCAGAGGCATTGGAACCAGAGGGACTCCACTTTGAGTGAGGGCCAGGAAAATGAGGCTGAGACTTGCTGGGCTGCGTTCTCAGAAAGTTAGGCAATCATTAGCCTCTACATGTTTACATTTAAGGCAACAAATTAATCGTGTTTACTAAACAGAGCCAGACTTGGGAGTGTCCAGATAGCCTGGTATCTGGAGAACAAAGGTATTCCTTTTTTTAATTTATTTTATTATTTATTTATTTTTTTTTTGAGACGGAGTCTTACTCTGTCGCCCAGGTTGGAGTGCAGTGGCACAATCTCGGCTCACTGCAACCTCCACCTCCTGGGTTCAAGCAATCCCCTGCCTCAGCCTCCCAAGTAGCTGGGATTACAGGCGTCCACCACCACACCTGGCTAATTTTTGTATTTTTAGTGGAGACAGTGTTTCACCATATTGACCAGGCTGGTCTTCAACTCCTGACCTCGTAATCTACCCACCTCAGCATCCCAAAGTGCTGGGATTATAGGTGTGAGCCACTGCGCCCAGATGAACAAAGGTATTCCTCATTTTGCTTTAAAGATAATAATATGAATTATTGCAAAATATAGTAAATAAGAAAATTAGTCCTTTATCACAAACCTTGTAGCAGAGCACATCTCCCCATACATACAAGCATTGTACCTAGGGTGGATGCACTCCTCCTCTTACTTTCGGGAACGTCCTCCTGTGTCTATGGAGTAGCTGTTCCTTCACCACTTTACTTCCTGAATAAACTTGCTTTTCCTTTGCACTGCAGACTCACCCTGAATTCTTCCTTGCTCAAGATCCAAGAACCCTCTCCTGGGGTCTGGATCGGGACTCCTTCCCTGTAACGTATTTCTGGCGAACCCAGAAGGGATTATAGTGCAGAAACCCTGAGCCAACGGCTTTGGGTAAGTGGTGGGGTCCTGCAACAAAGTGACTTGCCAGGGGATACACAGCGAGGGAGTGGAAGAGCCTCTGCTCACTCCTTGCCCTCCAACTCTTGGCCCAGGGCTCTCTGCTCCCACTCACTTTTCCTGATCCAGTCAGTCTTCCCTATGGCTCAGCTCCCAAATCCCAAAGTGGAGGCATCAGGTCTCACAGCTGGAAAAGACTTTAGGGAGGATACCTCTTCTAGGATTCTCCCAGTTTGCATCTTGGCAAAACTGAAGGACCCCAGAGTCTCTGGCTGAGCTCTTCCTGATTGACTCTGAGATACAAGCAGAATCCTTTTAGTTCAGACTTCATTGGTGGGGAAAGGCCTTGGGATGATGTGAGCTGGACCAAGCCATCTCTGACTTTAATTTCATTAGTCCGCAGTTCCGGACTTCTACTCTGAGACACAGAAAACGTCTCTGTGAACCAGGCCACACCCTCTCACAGAAGGCTTTTACTCACACATTCATGAGCCATGAGAACTTTCTGCTTATCTCTGTGCCTTCCTGAAACATAAATATCATTAACTATTTAAAATGGACTCTCTCATACTACATATGGTGAGTCAATTTAGGGAAAATATACTTATCTTATTCATCTTCCTCAAATACTACAGGACACATTTTTCTGTTGTCCTAAGTTTTTGGCTTCTCTCTGTGAAACTGAATTACCTGCTATAATTTGCACAGAAAACGTAATGCATCCTCCACTGTGGGCCTTGAGCAAGCTGCCACCTTCAAGTCATTCACCAAGGGTGGAACCTTTTGCTCAAAGAAAGCCACAGATGTTTACGATATTGCCCTGTAGCAAGCAAACAGTGAGATATAATCACACCCTTGATTTGAACCAATAGCATATATATTTTATCGCAGAATCTCAGAAATGACAGAAGTCTTGGGATGGGCGCAGTGGCTCATGCCTGTAATCTCAGCATTTTGGGAGGCCGAGGCAGGCAGATCACCTGAGGTCAGAAGTCTGAGACCAGCCCGGCCAATGTGGTTAAACCTCGTCTCTACTAAAAATACAAAAATTAGCTGGGTGTGGTGGCTGGTGCCTGTAATCCCAGCTACCCAGGAGGCTGAGGCAGGAGAACTGCTTGAACCCAGGAGGCAGAGGTTGCAGTGAGTGGAGATTGCGCCACTGCACTCCAGCCTGGGCAACAGAGCAAGACTCTGTCTCAAAAAAAAAAAAAAAGAAAAGAAAAGAAAAAAAAGTCTCAGAGTCCTGGAGGTCTGAGGCTCTACCTACTTCCCCCTGCATCTTGAGAAAGTGACTAACCCTCTCTGGCATTATTTTACCCAAAGTAGTCAGGGTGTGTGTGTGTGTGTGCGTGTGTGTAATTCTTATCTGTGTTTGTAAATGCGGATTTCCAGCTTCACTTGGAAGACTGGAAGTTGCTAGAAATGTGGGTCTTCTCTCTTGGGATGGGCATGTTCTCTCCAGTTTCCAGTCTCTTCTACACCCTATCACATCTCCAACATGAGGTCCAAACCAGCTGTCATTTAGCGTTTTACTTACTTCGTCTTTTTACTAAAGTACAGAAACATTTCTTTGTAGCACTTCTCTATCAAGAGGGGAAAAAATTAAGATACACCAAGATAGCTGTGAGTTTCAAGAAAAATGAGAGGCTGGATTCTTTGTAGAAGCTGAAGAATGTTCCTCTGCACTTGGTAGGCTTCCTCAGTGGTTCTGCTTCAGGATCCCTCAGAGGTTGGCTAAGGCCCAGTCAGCCAAAGGCACCAGCACGACTGGGGCTGGAAGATCCACTTCTAAGACAGCTCATGCACAGTGCTGTCCAGCTGGTGCTGTAGCTGGCGGGAGGCCTCAGTTCCCGGCTGCATTGACCTCTCCATGGGGCTGCTTGAATATCCCCATGACATGGTGACCAGATTCTGCCAGAGCAAGAGTCCAAGAGAGAGAAAAATGAAAGATACAAGGTTTTTTATGATCTGGCCTCAGGAGTCTGTTATTTCCACAATATCCTATGCCCCACTCAATGTCAGACTACAAAAGGGTGGGATAGCCCTCACTGGAGGGCTATCTTCAAAGGTGGATACTACATAATTCCATGACGTTTATAAAAGACATACCTAAAATATAAGGACATGAAAGTGTTTGAAGCAAAGCTGGAGTAGTTGTTACTAACATGAGACAAAATAGACTTTGGGGAAATAAAGCATTATTACGGCTAGAGGATGACATGAAATAATGACAAAAAGTACAATCTACTAACATTATTATAAACCTAATAAAATAAGAAGATATGGGGCCAGGTGTGGTGGCTCACACCCGCAATCCCAGCACTTTGGGAGGCCGAGGCAGGCAGATCACGAGGTCAGGAGATCGAGATCATCCTGACTAACATGGTGAAACCCCGTCCCTACTAAAAATACCAAAAGTTAGCCGGGTGCGGTGGCGGGCGCCTGTAGTCCCGACAGAGCGAGACTCCATCTAAAAAAAGAAAAAGAAAAAAATTAACTAAGTACTAACCCACAAAGCGATTCTCAACAGATTTCAAAGAATCAGTATCAATGTGTTTCCCTGCGTAATACATTTAATTAGAAGCAAATAACAAAATATAATTACATTTTATTCCCATATGGCTAGAAACTTTTAAACACATTTCCAATTCATGGATCAAATAAATCATCAAGAAAAATGTAAAAATCAGTCTATTCTGCTATAATGCATATAAAATGCAGAATATTATCAGTTTAATATGAAAGTCATATTGGTTCATACACATAGATGCAAGCTTTCTGATAATTGAAGAAGCCTTTAAATACATTTTTTTGTTTTTTAGATAGAGTCTCGCTCTGCTGCCCAGGCTGGAGTGCAGTGGCGTGATCTTGGCTCACTGNGACAGAGCGAGACTCCATCTAAAAAAAGAAAAGAAAAAAATTAACTAAGTACTAACCCACAAAGCGATTCTCAACAGATTTCAAAGAATCAGTATCAATGTGTTTCCCTGCGTAATACATTTAATTAGAAGCAAATAACAAAATATAATTACATTTTATTCCCATATGGCTAGAAACTTTTAAACACATTTCCAATTCATGGATCAAATAAATCATCAAGAAAATGTAAAATCAGTCTATTCTGCTATAATGCATATAAAATGCAGAATATTATCAGTTTAATATGAAAGTCATATTGGTTCATACACATAGATGCAAGCTTTCTGATAATTGAAGAAGCCTTTAAATACATTTTTTTGTTTTTTAGATAGAGTCTCGCTCTGCTGCCCAGGCTGGAGTGCAGTGGCGTGATCTTGGCTCACTGCAAGCTCTGCCTCCCAGGTTCACACCATTCTCCTGCCTCAGCCTCCAGAGTAGCTGGGACTACAGGCGCCCGCCACCACACCCGGCTAATTTTTTGTATTTTTAGTAGAGACGGGGTTTTACTGTATTAGCCAGGATGGTCTTGATCTCCTGACCTCATGATCCACCCACCTCGGCCTCCCAAAGTGCTGGGATTACAGGCATGAGCCACCACACCCAGCCTAAATACCTTTTTTAAAGCCAAAAGTCTTTCACAGTTGATCTTCTTTCATGCACATAATGGCTGGTGTAGGGTCTTGAGAACTGCCAGACTTCCTACCATGTGAAGGTATCTACAGAAGCTTCAATTATACATCAAGAAGCAATGAAGGTATTTCTCCTATTTTACCCTGATGTATTAAAAAATCAAGAAATCTAGATACTAGATCATGCTTTTAGTTTTGTTTGTTTGTTTGTTTGTTTGTTTGAGATGGAGTCTCGCACCATGGCCCAGGCTGGAGTGCAATGGTGCAATCTCTGCTTACTGCAACCTCCACCTCCCAGGGTTCAAGCAATTCTCCTGCCTCAGCCTCCTGAGTAGCTGGGATTACAGGCGCCCGCCACCAGACCCAGCTAATTTTTTTTTTCTTTAATAAAGATGGGGTTTCACAATGTTGGCCAGGCTGGTCTCGAACTCCTGACCTCGTGATCCGCCCTCCTCGGCCTTCCAAAGTGCTGGGATTACAGGCGTGAGTCACCCCACCCTGCCTCTGTTTTTAGATTTAATGAAATTAATCACTATTAGAAACAAATATCCTCAAAGACCTATTTCTCAAAGCTGCAATCATGAATCTCAGGACTCAGAACTACAAATAATTGACTGATGATGGTGCTGATGAAGGGATACTGGTGAAAACTTAATCACATGGCCATATCTACCTATGAGGGAGGCTGAGAAATATAATCTTCAGTTTTGTATCCAGCTAAAAATTGGGGTTTTGTTGTTAAAAGTTAGAAGGCCAGAATAACCATTAGAGAACCATCAATGGACTCTGCCACAAAGAAAAGTAGCTCTAATTCGGACGTATCCAATACAATTTTGACTCCGAAACCAGACATGAGCAGTATAAGAAAAAGAAAATCCTTGGCAAAACTTACTGAAGAACATAGGTGCAAAACTCCTAAACAAAATACTAGCAAGTGAATCCAACCGTTTTATTAAAAAAGAGAGTGCGTTATGACTAAGTTTTATTTATTCCAGAAATTTAGGGTGGTTTTCACATTTAAAATTGTATCATCATATACTACATTCACAAATTAAGGGGTAAAAATATAGGCATCTCCACAGCTGCAGAAAAAGCATTTGCCAGATTTACTTATTCATCATAAAACTTAGTAAACTAGGAATTTAATAAATAATAATTTAACCTAAGTAACAAAACATGTGTGACTCATCATTCTAACAAGGAAATGTAAGAAATAGAAGATCAGTTCCGTTAAAAATAAAAAACAAGACAAAGATGCTGACTCTTGCCACTTCCATTCAAGCTATATTAGAAATTCTGGGCAATGAAACAAGAGAAGAAAAATAAATGAAAATCATAAAGATCAGAACTAGGGTGGGGCACGGTGGCTCACGCCTGTAATCCCAGCACTTTGGGAGGTCAAGGTGGGTGGATCATGAGGGCAGGAAGTGGAGACCATCCTGGCTAACACGGTGAAACCTGCCTCTACTAAAAATACAAAAAAAATTAGCCAGGCGTGGTGGTGGGCGACTGTAGTCCCAGCCACTCGTGAGGCTGAGGCAGGAGAATGCTGTGAACCCAGGAGGCAGAGCTTGCAGTGAGCCGAGATGGAGCCACTGCACTCCAGCCTGGGCGACAGAGAGAGACTACGTCTCAAAAAAAAAAAAAAAAAAAAAAGATCAGAACTAAACAACTCTCATTAATGACATACAATATAGTTGTCCCAAAAGAATCTACACATAAAATACTGGAAATCAATAGACATTTTGGCAACATCAGATATCAGATGAATATTTGAAAATCCACTATATTTGTATATGCCAGCAACAGAAATATAATGGTAAAAAATTGTAAAAACAACTCATGTAACATATCTCAAAACTATAAGTTACATAATAACAGATCTAAAAAAAATGCTCAGGATACATAAGAAAAAATATATTTATTAGAAGGCATTAATTAAAACCTAAATAATTTGAGAGTTATATCATGGAAATTTAGACTCAATATCACAACGTCAGTACTGCCCAAATTGAGATCTAGACTCAATACAATGCCAATCAAAATTACAACAAGTTGATTCTAATATATGCAACGGGCCAAAATGCAATGGGCCAGAAATAGTCAATTTACTCTTCAAGGAAAACAGTGAGATGGCAGGACTTATCTAACTACATCAGGACTTCTTAGAAATCCATAGCATTTTAGACTGAATATTAGTGCAAGTATAGACAACTTGATCAATGAATTAGGTTAAAAGCCAAAAAGCAGACCCACAGATATATAGAAATTTTTTTTTTTTTTGAGACGGAATATATAGAAATTTTTTAGATAACAGAGGTGACACTGTAGATCAATTGGGAAAAGTTGGGCTGTTCAATAAACGATGCTGGAATAATCAGTTATGCATTGTGGGGGAACTCTTGCATATACTGCTGGTGGGATTGGAAATGGGTAAAACAATCTGTGAACTTGAGCATTTACATGCCCTAGAACTCATCGACTGCACTTCTCTAGAAGAAACGCTGGTGCGTGGGAACTCTTGCATACAGAGATTTACGCAAGAATACTCACAGCGTTACCGTTTATCACAACCAAAAAAAAAAAAACTATATGCAATATGACACCGTTTTTACAAAGCTCAAAACAAGCAAAATAAAAGTAAAGTTTATAAAAATAAACATATGTGAA
>NW_016807690.1:2008415-2028939 GCF_001698545.2 Rhinopithecus bieti
TGAAGCTTTTTTTTTTTTTTTTTTTTTTTTTTTTTGAGACAGAGTTTCACTCTTGTCACCCAGGCTAGAGTACAATGGCGTGATCTCGGCTCACTGCAACCTCCGCCTCCCGGGTTCAGGCGATTCTCCCGTCTCAGCCTCCTGAGTAAATGGGATTACAGGCACGTGCCACCACACCCACCTAATTTTGTATTTTTAGTAGAGATGGGGTTTCGCCATGTTGGTCAGGCTGGTCTCGAACTCCTGACCTCGGGCGATCCACCCGCCTCGACCTCCCAAAGTGCTGGGATCACGCCCAGTCGATGAAGCTACTTTTTTAAAGCAAGGAAATAACAAACACAAAAACTCAGGATAACAGCTATCTCTTCAGGGGAGACAGGCATACGGAACAGGAAAGAACAGATAGGCACCTACAACCCTGTTGATAATGTTCTAATTCTTAGATGGGATAGTGTGTTCACAGATGTTCATTTTGTTAGCATGTCTCATAATACATACTTTGCATTTGTTATTTTATATATAAAATTGTTAAAGAAGAAAAAAACTCCCTCAAAGAAAACAGCCCCCACTTAGCAACAGTTAAGAACAGTAAGCCCTCAGTTACAGAGGCTGAAAGACAGCTCCTTCAGCAGCCAATTTCCAGCTGAATTTGACTTCAGCTGCTAGGTTCGGCCAGAAGCCTGGGTGGGCAAGATGTGAAGGAGAATCAAGCCAAAGGTGGAATCTCACTCTGTACCCTGGGAAGTAGAGAAGGGCAGAGGCTTGCCCAGTGCTACACAGCTCATGGCTGGAGAGTCAGGGTTCGCGGACTGATCAGCGACGTGCAAGGAGCCAGAAGGGAAGACGTGAGGGGTGGCGGGTAGCACCGAGGCCGGCCAGGCCAGGCGCAGAACTGCAGCGGCCTCTGGCATGCGGCCCAGTGCTGATCACAATCAGATTTCCACCAGAGCGGAGGAACAGGGGACCCGCCAGCACCTCCCAGATCCAGACCCGGGCTCAGACAGGAACCAAGCAGAACTGCTATCATCTTTGGGGATCAGGGTTCCTGGAGATAAAGGAACCAGAGGTTAGGACTGGAGGAAAAAAGGGTGGGGGCCGGGCGCGGTGGCTCACGCCTGTAATTCCAACACTTCTAGAGGCCGAGGTGGGTGGATCATGAGGTCAGGAGATCGAGACGACCCTGGCTAACCTGGTGAAACCCCATATCTACTAAAAATACAAAAGTTAGCTGGGCGTGGTGGGCGCGCGCCTGTAATCCCAGCTACTCAGGAGGCTGAGGTAGGAGAATACCTTGAACCCGGGAGGCGTAGGTTGCAGTGAACCTAGACTGCGCCCCTGCACTCCAGCCTGGCGACAGAGTGAGACTCCATCTCAAAAGAAAAAAAAAAGAAAAGGGTGGGGGAAAACTTTTCCCTTTACGGTGGTTGTGAAGAAAAGGGTACCCGCTTCACCCTGTAGAAATATTGCCTGGCCCTTGGGGCTTTTTTTTTTATCCTATCCTACCTCCACCAGCCCTTAGCCTAAGGCTGCCTGGTGCGGTTTGAGGACAGGACAGACGCCTCCCCACTTATCCATCAATGTCTCTAATGTCACTGGTAGCACCCAGTATCTTAGTTAAGGTTTTTCTCCCCTCCCTTCTCTGATGTTCTCATGGCACTAAAGCTGCTGGTAACAGTTCTGTATCTATATGTCCTGCCTCATTTTATGATTATTACATTCCCTTTGGAGGGCTGTCAGCATATGAAAGTGAGGCCCACGTCTAACTTCTTTTTTTTTTTTTCTTTCAAGATGGAGTTTCGCTCTTGTCGCCCAACTGGAGTACAGTGGCTCAATCTCTGCTCACTGCAACCTCTGCCTCCCAGGTTCAAGCGATTCTCCTGCCTCAGCATCCCGAGTAGCTGGGATTACAGGGGCCCACCACCACACCTGGCTAATTTTTTGTATTTTTAGTAGAGACTGGGGTTTTGCCATGTTGGCCAGGCTGGTCTTGAACTCCTGACCTCAGGTGATCCACTCGCCTCAGCCTCCCAAAGTGCTGGGATTACAAGTGTGAGCCACCATGCCCGGCCTGTCTAACTTCTTTATATTCCCTAGCAGCTTATTCAGAACATAATGCATAAAATATCTCAATAAATATTGATAAAACTGTTTAAATCTGGGGAAAAAGGAAAACTGCAAAACTATTACTGCCAGCCACTAACCCATTGGTATAAATTAGCTTTCAGAAGGTTTTTAGGTATATTTTGTTAAGGAAATTGAAAGAAAGTTGAAGGAAACTTTCCTTTTAAGTATAAAGTTTCTTGAAGCAAAAGGGGAGAACAATATGTGTTCATTCAGAGAGGGCTTTTTGAGGGGGGAGGGGACAGGGTCTCCCTCTGTCACCCAGGCTGGAGTGCAGTGGCAGTATCACGGCTCACAGCAGCCTAGACCTCCTCAGACTCAAGCGATCCTCCCACCTGTGCCTCCCAAGCAGCTGAGACTACAGTACGAGCCACCACACCCGGCTATTTTTTGGTATTTTTTGTAGAGATGGGGTTTTGCTATGTCACGCAGGCTGGTCTAGAACTCCTTGCCTCCAGTGATTTGCCCACCTCAACCTCCCAAAATGCTGGATTACAAGCATGAACCACTGCGCCCAGCAAGAGATGATGTTTTTTAATCATGATTTACTCATGTCCTAAAATACTACAGAGACATTACAAATAATGAGATCTGTATAGACTGACATGGAAGGATATCAGACATGTTACTAAGTTAAAAAGCAAAGAAAACCTTGCAAAACATTTACAGCGTGATCTTGTTTTGTTAAAACTAAATGTTTTAAAATACACACATCCGTGTTGTGGAAAAGGTCTAAAAAAGATATCAATGAAATAATAAACAGTTATTTCCCCTAGGGCATGCTTTTTTTTTTTGAGATGGAGTCTCGCACTCTCGCCCAGGCTGGAGTGCAGTGGCGCGATCTCGGCTCACTGCAAGCTCCGCCTCCCGGGTTCACGCCATTCTCCTGCCTCAGCCTCCCGAGTAGCTGGGACTATAGGCGCCCGCCTCCACGCCCAGCTAATTATTTGTATTTTTAATAGAGAAGGGATTTCACCATGTTAGCCAGGATGGTCTTGATCTTCTGACCTCGTGATCCACCCGCCTCGGCCTCCCAAAGTGCTGGGATTACAGGCGTGAGCCACCACGCCCGGCCTAGGGCATGCTTTTTAAATGTATAATGTATATGGATTACCTGAGGGTATTGTTAAAAAATGTTAAAATTCAGATTCTGATTCAGTAGAGCTGGTGGTGCCTAAGAATCTGCATTTCCAACAAGCTCACAGGCAGTGACGTGCTAGAGCCATCTCATCCTGGCTTGCAGAGCTAATTTTAACATTTTCAGGAATTTTGTGGGTCTGTTGTTAAATGCATTCATTATTAAATACTAAAGTATATATAACCATAATAAGTTACATTTAAGACAGAGATAATGACTCAAAACTCATACTTCCTATTTTACATTTTACTAGTATCTATACCCTTGAGGTTATACATACCCATGTCTGTATCAGTGTGATGGAAATGACACACAATGCTGCATTACTGTGAAGTCTTCCCAGTTTTCCGTTGAGTAATATCACGTGGGTAGCGTGAAATCTGACATTCTGGAAGTAGTTACACCATGGAAACTGGCAAACACTACAGATCATGACTTTTCTTCCAAAGAGCCACTTGTGAAACATTTATCAGCACATCCCTGCTCCAGGCGCGCAGCACCAGCCTAGGACACAAAATTGATGTGGGGAAAGGTATTTGGTGTTTTTTTCCTTTTATTTTTTGTGGACAATAATTGTTCATTTTTACAGGATTCAAAGTGATATTTTGATACATGCATATGATGTATAATGATCAAATCAGGGTAATTAGCATATCTAACATCTTGAACACCCATCACTCCTTTGTGCTGGGAACACTTAAAATCCTATCTTGCAGCTTTTTGAAAATATACTTGAAATTATTGTTAACTACTTTCACCCTACAGTGGCACACAACACTAAAGCTTATTCCACTCAGCTTATCTAGCTGTAACTTTGTATCCATTAACCAGCCTCTCCCCAGTGTGGGGAAAGCTTCTCTGAGTGAGAGGAGGAATGGGTGCAGACCGGAGAGGCTATGAACATTAAAGGTGAATTTTTCTTTTTTTTTTTTTTTTTTTGGAGACGGAGTCTCGCTCTGTCGCCCAGGCTGGAGTAGTGCAGTGGCCAGATCTCAGCTCACTGCAAGCTCCGCCTCCCGGGTTCACGCCATTCTCCTGCCTCAGCCTCCCAAGTAGCTGGGACTACAGGCGCCCGCCACCTCGCCCGGCTAGTTTTTTGTATTTTTTAGTAGAGACGGGGTTTCACCGTGTTAGCCAGGATGGTCTCGATCTCCTGACCTCGTGATCCGCCCGTCTCGGCCTCCCAAAGTGCTGGGATTACAGGCTTGAGCCACCGCGCCCGGCCTAAAGGTGAATTTTTCTACACCAAGGTTATCCATATCCCTAGCTCGTTGGTGGCATGGAGTACTTAACAAGTATTTGCCAACGAAGAGAATGAATGAATGCTGGCTGTGAAGAGAACCAAGTCAAGTTTCCGCTGGAAAGCACAGGAAGCCCACTTCACTCCCACAGGAGCTGGAGATGAGAAAGAGTGGAGGTGGGTATCTGTTCCTAGGGGGCCCTGGCAGGGGAAGCCAAGGACTGGCCCTCTTGCTGACTGTCACCTCAACATTTCCTGTACGCTTTTAGTTCCTGCACCTGAGAGCCAGTATGTACTTAACTCCTCCTCTGGAGGTCAGCAAGAGAAGCCCACGGCTGCCCAAACTACTGGCCAAATAAACAGCCAGGCCAGGAAGCAGACAGCGGGGCCCCAGTAGACTCTGGGACTGCAGCAGCAGCCACAAAGACTGGAAAAGGCTGAGCCAGAACCCATACCCCCATCCCTTTCCTCACCCCCAGCCCCTCCCCTGCCACCAGAACCTCTTGTCTCATGCTATCTCTCTCTCTAACCCCTGCCTTACTCCTCTGACCCCTCTGGGCAAAGTTCCATGATTAATGCAACCATCCATTCCTCAGCTCCTGCCCGTTCCCTTGCCACCAATCCGAACTCTCCAGAACTGAGGTCAGAGCAACGGCCTGATTGGCCCGGTGGCCATCTGAACAGACCCAGGCCAAGCACTCCCACCCAGTCACCCTCTGAGTATCAGGTCCAGCCATCCCTCCTCTGAACGCCAGGCAGGGGCATCTCGGCTTCTGGGCTCTGCACAACAGCACATCCAGCACACGCCACTCAGCATCCTGCAAGCGTCTACTGAGCCCCGGCTGCATGCTTGCTGGCATTGCTGTCAAAAATGAAGGTTACAGATTGCCAGACGAGACACACAAAGAGCTCAGTGGAGGGAGAAAGCCAAAAAACAAGAAAGCAAATATAAATCAGATGGTGATAAGGGCTAGGAAGAAACTAAAGTAATGTAAGGGGGACAGCAAGTGACAAGACTGGGTGATATTTATGCAGAGTAGCCCCGGAGGGCCTCTGCAACAGGTGCCACTTGAGAAGAGACCTGATATGACGGACAAGCCGTGGAGAATCGAGGCAAAGGGGGCTGCACGCCAGTGCCCTGAGGCTGTGCCTGCTGTGCTCTAGGCACGCCCAAGTGAAATGGGGAGAAGCAAGGTGGGAGCATCAGCTAGGGCCCTGGGGGCCATGAAAGGAATTTGGAGTGTCTTCTTTTTTTTTTTGAAACGGAGTCTTGCTCTGTCGCCCAGGCTGGAGTGCAGTGGCCGGATCTCAGCTCACTGCAAGCTCCGCCTCCCGGGTTCACGCCATTCTCCTGCCTCAGCCTCCCGAGTAGCTGGGACTACAGGTGCCCGCCACCTCGCCCGGCTAGATTTTGTATTTTAGTAGAGACGGGGTTTCACCGTGTTAGCCAGGATGGTCTCGATCTCCTGACCTCGTGATCCGCCCGTCTCGGCCTCCCAAAGTGCTGGGATTACAGGCTTGAGCCACCGCGCCCGGCCCTGGAGTGTCTTCTGAGAGTCGCGCTGGAAAGTCTCGCTGGAAAGTCTCGCAGACAAGTGACACGGTCTGATTTACGTTTTAAGGAAATCATTCTGGCTGCTCTGTTGAGAACAGACTGCGTTGGCAGAGTGGGGATGAGGGTGGAAGCATGGAGAGCCATAAGGGGGCTAAAGAAAAGTTCAGGCAGGAGATGATGGGGGCTTAGAGCAGGAGACGAGGGGTGGAAAGGGGTGATCCGGTCATATTTTGAAATAGCTCTGGCAGGATGTGCTGACGAAGTCTTCCTGGGGTGGGAGAGAGAGAAGGGGGTAGGATGGCCCCAGGTTTGGGACCTGAGAGGCCTGAGTCTGTATCATAACTGGCCTGCAAGGCAAAAATGGGTCTCGTTCTTCCTCACCATATTCTCAAGGATGTGGAGTGTGTGCTGAGCCGGGACGATGATCAGGGAGAGAGGAGGGGACCAAGGACAAAAAAGAGACGCGGGGGAGCCAGTAGGGGAAGTAGGAATATCTACACCGTGAACATTCCTAACGTCCTGCCTCTCCCACGAAGTCTGTGGGACTAATCCGACGGGTGATGCCTTCCTGGCCCTTCTCAAGGGTATTCTTGCATCCACCTCCCCTCCACACTTCCCAGCTTCAACTCCCATCCTTGAACAAAAGCAGCACATTAGTAACTCGCTGGTTGAGAAGTAGCATAGGTCACAGTGGGGTTCACTATCACATGGTCAGGCTATAAACTTGACTGCTGCAGCAGGCCCCAAACACCCAGGAGGACATGAGCTAGGACGCATTTCACCCTCATGCAATTCTCTGAAATAAGTAGTCCAGGGCTGCTCAGCAGCTCCACAAGGCAGAGAGCCAGCCCCAGCTGTTCCATTCCACACTGGGAGGCTGGCCGCATCTCATGGGCTCAGACAGCCTATCACCACATCTGCCCTCTGGATGGCCAGAAGGAGGAAGGTGGAGCCGGAAGGTGCAGGGACAGAGCTGCGGTGGGGGGAATGGAGGAGGAAGGCCCCTGCTCTTTAAAGACATGCCCAGAAGTTGTCCCCACCCCTTCTGCTCACATCCTATTGGCCAGAACTTATCCCTGTGGCCACCCTGGGTGTAAAGCAGTCTGGGAAATAGAGATTTTATTCTGGGGAGTCATGTCTTCAACTAAATCAATGACTAGGGTAGAAGGAAAGGTGAATCTGGGGCCAGGCATGGTGGCTCACACCTGTAATCCCAGCACTTTGGGAAGCTAAGGTGAGAGGATCACTGGAGCCCAGGATCTCAAAACCAGCCTGGGCAACATAGTAAAACCCTGTCACTACAAAAAAACAAAAAAGGAAATAGCTGGGTGTGGTAGCATGTGCCCATAGTTCCAGCTACTAGAGAGGCTGAGGTGAGAGGATCACTTAGAGCCTGGAAGGTCGAGGCTGCAGTGAGCTGAGATCACACCAGGGCCCTAGCTGATGTTCCTGCCTTGCCCCTCCCCATTTCATCCAGGCTGAATGACAAGAGTGAGAACCTGTCCAGAAAAAAAAAAGGAGAATCGGGGAGACCACTAGCTGCTCTGGCACAGGGATGCCCAATGCAGTTCCATCTGCCGTTAGTGTTAGGTTCCTACTCCCTGTGTGAGCCTCTCAGGACACAGCCCAGCTTAATTTTATGCCTAGTGTTCCATTATTGGAACGCTAAGCATGTGGGAGTTATTTATATCCCACTGCTCAAGGTCATCACCAAGGTCTGATTTTTCATGTCTGCAATTCAAAAAAATTGCAACCTCCAGCATAAATGGGTTAATCCCCTTCATGTTACACACAGACTTTTTCAGCATATAAAACTTGGTCACCCACATAATTGTACCTGGTCTTCACAGTATTCCCTGAGGTAGGTAGTTTAATCCAATTTTACCCATAAGAAAAGCAGGGTTTAGCAGGGTGAGACGATTAGCACAGGGCCACAGGCTGATGAATGCTGGGATTTGAACTCAGACCGTCTCTCCAGAATATTTGCTCTCACCCCTCACTAGCAGGGAGAATGGGGTTATTGTGATGTGAGGGTGAGTGGACCCCTACCACTTATACCACCGCCACCAGAAGCTTTCGGGAAAGACAGCAGCTAAAGATGGGTGTGGTGTGATAGAGGATAATCCCATCACTCTCATAGACACAGAAAAATCTGCTCCAGCCCTGCAAATCAGCGTGATATGGAGGAAAAGGGACAGGGCAGAGCCTCCAGGACGAGGCTTGGGACCAGGCCTGACGCAGCCAACATCCCCCGTGTGCAGACAGCCTCCATGTCCAAAACTGCATCTGTGGTGATCAGCTTGTGTCTGTGCCACACCACTGTTTAATTTTTTGTTTGTTTGTTTGAGACGGAGTCTTACTCTGTCGCCCAGGCTGGAGTACAGTGGTGCGATCTCAGCTCACTGCAAGCTCCGCCTCCCGGGTTCACGCCATTCTCCTGCCTCAGCCTCCAGAGTAGTTGGGACTACAGGCACCCACCACCACGCCTGGCTAATTTTTGTATTTTAGTAGAGACAGGGTTTCGCTGTGTTAGCCAGGATGGTCTTGATCTCCTGACCTCGTGATCCTCCCGCCTCAGCCTCCCAAAGTGCTGGGATTACAGGTGTGAGCCACCGTGCCCAGCCTGTTTAATATTTTTAATATCATCCCTGGTGAATCTGTTCCTGGTCGGTCCCATTGTGTCCTGTTGTGTTGAGAAAGCTCTCTGAGCTTCAGTTCCACATGTACAAAAAAGAAGAAGCCATCCTTCCCCTTCCAGCTACCCCCAGCTCGAAGCACGCCAGCACAACCAAGAGAGGTGACATCCAAGGTCCTCCTGAGCCTCGGCATCATCCACCCCAACAGCCTCCCTGCCATACTCACAGTTCCTCCATCCCAATTTCCAGGCCTGTAGCTGCAGCTCCCCGCTGCGGGCCTGCAGACACAGCCCACTCCNTGCCCAGCCTGTTTAATATTTTAATATCATCCCTGGTGAATCTGTTCCTGGTCGGTCCCATTGTGTCCTGTTGTGTTGAGAAAGCTCTCTGAGCTTCAGTTCCACATGTACAAAAAAGAAGAAGCCATCCTTCCCCTTCCAGCTACCCCAGCTCGAAGCACGCCAGCACAACCAAGAGAGGTGACATCCAAGGTCCTCCTGAGCCTCGGCATCATCCACCCCAACAGCCTCCCTGCCATACTCACAGTTCCTCCATCCCAATTTCCAGGCCTGTAGCTGCAGCTCCCCGCTGCGGGCCTGCAGACACAGCCCACTCCTACGTGCAGAGCAGCTTGGGAGTGTGGGCAGAAATTGCAAGGCCTTAGAATATCCAAGTGGAAGGGACTTCAGAAACTATCTAATCCCACGGCCATGGGGCCCCCGAGTGGCAGAGCCTTGATGAATGTGCATGACACAGAGGGGGCTGCCCTAAGGCTTTCTGCATGTTGCCCTATCTAATTCAGGAGTAGCTAGGGGACCCTTGAGGCCCCATGGCCTGGCGTTGATCCCAACTCTGCCATCCCTATGGCCTCAGACAAATTAGGCAGCTTCTCTGTGCCTTGGTGCCTCAGTAAAATCTAGACAATAGTGACAGCAGAACACCCACCCAGTATGGTTGTTGTGGTGAATAGATGAGTTAATATGGCAGGGTATGGTGGCTCATGCCTGTAATCCCAGCACTTTGGTAGGCCGAGATGGGAGGATTGCTTGAGCCCAGTTCGAGATCAGTCTGCAACATATCAAGACCCTGTTTCCACCCAAAATAAATAATTAATTAAAAATAAAATAAAATTTTCTTTGGGAGGCTGAGGCAGGTGGATCACGAGGTCAGGAGATCAAGACCATCCTGGCTAACACAGTGAAACCCTGTCTCTACTAAAATACAAAAAATTAGCCAGGCATAGTGGTATGCTCCTGTAGTCCCAGCTACTCTGGAGGCTGAGGCAGGAGAATCGCTTAAACCCTGGAGGCTGAGGTTGCAGAGAACTGAAATCATGCCACTGCACTCGAGCCTGGGCGACATAGTGAGACTCTGTCTCAAAATAAATAAATAAATAAATTGGCCGGGCACGGTGGCTCATGCCTGTAATCCTAGCACTTTGGGAGGCTGAAGCAGATGGATCATGAGGTCTGGAGTTCAAGACCATCCTGGTCAACATGCTGAAACCCCATCTCTACTAAAAATACAAAAAATGAGCCGGGCCTGGTGGCAGGTGCCTGTAGTCCCAGTTACTTGGGAGGCTGAGGCAGGAGAATCGCTTGAACCCAGGAGGCAGAGGTTGCAGGTCCAGATCACACCACTGCACTGCAGCCTAGCGACAGAGTGAGACTCTGTCTCAAAACAATAAAAAATAAAGATCAATCAATCAATAAATAAAATTTTCGAAAGATGAGTTAATACAGTACATTTTTTTTTCTTTTCTTCTTTTTTTTGGGGGGGAGACAGAGTTTCACTCTTGTTGCCCAGGCTGGAGGGCAGTGGTGTGATCTCAGCTCACTGCGACCTCCCAAGTAGTTGGGATTACAGGCGCCCACCACCACACCCAGCTAATTTTTTGTACTTTTAGTGGAGACAGGGTTTCACCGTGTTGGCCAGGCTGGTCTCAAAACTCCTGACCTCAGGTGATCTGCTTACCTTGGCCTCCCAAAGTGCTGGGATTCCAGGTGTGAGTTACTGCACCTGGCCAATACAGTCAATTCTCATTATGCATAGTGGCTATGTTTTATGCAGTCACTGCAGACACTGAATTAGTGAATGCCAAACCAATGCTCCTAGGAGAGATAGAAGGTGAGGTTCCCGTGAGCCTGTGGTCACATTTCATCAACAAATCAATGCATAACTTCTTCTTCTGTGTGCTTCTGTTTAACGACACCTTATTTGATATATATTGCTGAATAATTCACATTGAACTCATGGCCAACAGCACTATAGCTCATGCCTGCACAAAGCTTAACTACCAGACGTATTTTCTCCATATGGCACATCACAGCTTTCTCTCACTTAGGATCTCTGGACAGCACTTCAGCACGATGCTGGGACCATTTTAAACAGCGAAATCACCAACGTGCAGCAGAAAAATGCAAAACACATGGTACCAAGTAGACCTTGAAAAGGACACTCGGCCGGGCGCGGTGGCTCAAGCCTGTAATCCCAGCACTTTGGGAGGCCGAGACAGGCGGATCACGAGGTCAGGAGATCGAGACCATCCTGGCTAATACGGTGAAACCCCGTCTCTACTAAAAAATACAAAAAAAAACTAGCCGGGCGAGGTGGCGGTCGCCTGTAGTCCCAGCTACTTGGGAGGCTGAGGCAGGAGAATGGCGTAAACCCGGGGGGCGGCGCTTGCAGTGAGCTGTGTTCCGGCCACTGCACTCCAGCCTGGGCGACACAGTGAGACTCCGTCTCAAAAAAAAAAAAAAAAAAAAAAAAAGGACACTTGCTTGCCATATGAGCTGACACAAGAAGGTAGACTGTCACCTTATTCATCCTCTGCTGGGAATGTGCACATCCTGCCACTCAAATTGTTCTCTGCTCTGTGTTCACGGATGGCCATGCAAGCACGGTGAGTATTGATTTTTGGCAATACAAGTAAATTATATGGAATAGACAAATTTTATTTTATAATTTTTTTTTTTGAGATGGAGTCTTGCTCAGTTGCCCAGGCTGGAGTGCAGTGGTGCGATCTAGGCTCACCGCAAGCTCCACCTTCCAGGTTCACGCCATTCTCCTGCCTCAGCCTCCCGGGTAGCTGGGACTACAGGTGCCCGCCACATCGCGCGGCTTTTTTTATATTTTTAGTAGAGACGGGGTTTCACCGTGTTAGCCAGGATGGTCTCGATCTCCTGATCTCATGATCCACCTGCCTCGGCCTCCCAAAGTGCTGGGATTACAGGCGTGGGCCACCGCGCCCGGCCAGAGTAGACACATTTTTAAGTATAGAATGTATGAGTGATGAGAATCAACTGAATATAGAAAGCCCCTAGAACAGTGCCTGCCCTGCATTTGATAAATAGTGTTACTTTGTAAGCTTTACAACAATCTGCTGAGACATTGCTGTTTCCATTTTACAGATGAGGAAAGTGAGTGTCCGATCTGTTAAAGACCTGGACCTGGTTCCCATGGTTGGTCAGTGGTGGTGTTGGGACTTGATCCCAGTTTCAGACCTGGTTTAACTATTTTGTGCATTGCCTAGAACCCGGGCCCCTGTGCCTTCCATGCTCCCTCTCCACGGGAACACAGGCATAGGTTGTACGTGACACACACGCACAGGCAGGCCCCACACATGAGCAGAATCCCTGTGTTTACTCCTTTCCCAAACCTCCTTAAGTCTGGGGAGGCTTAGAAACAAAGAGGTGTCCCAGCTTCCTGCCCAGGCCACGGAACTCCTCCCTCTGGCTGCACAGCTCCCACCTCTTCTCCTCCATTTCTGCCTCAGCATCTCCCACCCCACGCTGGCCACTGAGGCAGCCTGCCCAAAAGGAGCTGATAGCGGGTCCTCTCAGCTTCCTCTGCAGCTCAGCCAGGAGCCACAGCTGGGCCTGTCCAGCCGGACTTGACCAAGAACCGAAGTCCCAGGAGAAAGGAAAGTGAGGCCAGGATGGTGACAGGGTGGAGAAGCTGGGCCCCCAGTGAGCCCCCACAGAGGGCAGGACACAGAGGGACAAGTGTGAGGGGCAGTAACTGCCCATAGGAACAGTGGCCATGGGAGAGACACCATGGTGCCCATACCCCAGTAGGTCTTCAGTAAAACTAACATCCACCTGGGCCGCACAGGTAGCCCTGCCAACCTCCAGGGCCCAAGATTCTTTGAGTTTTAGAAGGCCTCTGAAATCTGGGGAGACACGCCAGCCCACAGCAATTTGCATTTTTTTGCTTTCCTGTTATCAGGGGTGACTAAACTCTGGCCTTTAGGCCAAATCCAGCCAGCAGTCTCCTATGTACAGCTCACTAGCTAAGAATGGGTTTTACATTTTTAAAGTGTTGAATAACAAGAGAAAGTCTGGGGTGAGAGAAGGAGAGATCATATGCCCCAGAAAGCCTAAAATATTTACCTGTTGCAGAAAATGGTGCCAGCCCCTGACCCAGATGGATTTAGCAGTAGAAGCCCTGGCCAACCAGGTGTGAGTCAGAGTGGCCAGAACACCAGCCCACATCCACCCATACCCCGCATATGACATCAGGCACGTTATTTAACCTCTATAAGGCTCACTTTTCCCTTCTGCAAAGTGGAGGCAATAACAACAGCTGTGTCCCAGGGCTGTGAGATTACATTAGGTGTCGTCTATGTCAAGCCTTTAGCCCTGGGCATCCTGGGCTACTGTGTGGGCAGAGCGTGGGGGTCGGTGGCGGCAGTGGTGGCAGTGGAGAGGCGGAGAGGAGGGAATGGGTCCCTTCCTGACCAACTGCTGTCTGCATATCTCAGAGAAATGGGGAAACTGAATCATGGGGGTGACTCATCTGAGGTCACCAGCTATAAATAGTCCAAAGACTCATGACAGCCCGCAAGCAGGTCCTGGAGCCCTCCGTCCATGGCCCCTATCTGTGTCTACCTCACCCACACCCACACCCACACTTCCCTAGACTTCTGTCGTGGGTCCCATTCTCACAGGACTTTGCTCACAGCAGCCAATTGATCCAACGCCTCTGTTGTCTTTTTTTTGCCGGGGGCGGAGGGGAATGGAGTTTTGCTCTTGTTGCCCAGGCTGTAGTGCAATGGTGCAATCTCGGCTCACTGCAACCTCCACCTCCCGGGTTCAAGCAATTCTCCTTCCTCAGCCTCCCAAGTAGCTGGAATTACAGGCATGCGCCACTAGGCCTGGCTAATTTTTTGTATTTAGTAGAGATGGGATTTCACCATGTTGGTCAGGCTGGTCTCAAACTCCTCATCTCAGGTGATCCACCCGCCTTGGCCTCCCAAAGTGCTGGGATTACAGGCATGAGTCACCGCATCCAGCTGCCTCTGTTGTCTTAGATGCCAAGAGCTAAAGTTATTTCATATCCCAGGGGCATTTCATTTAAACAGGTACATTCTAAACCCCCAAATATTCACAGATATTCACCTCTAATTGCTTTTCAGGCACAGTAACAGGACCAAAGCATCCCTTGATTTTCCCAGGTTCCTCCCAACATTGGAACCAACGTCTGGGGTCAGTTCTCCGAATTCTCAGTCTCAGATGTTTGGCTCACACTCTGGAGCAGACGGACAGATGCCAGCACATGGCTTAGCTGGGGAGTTCAGTTTAGCTGTGTTGCAGCTTCTCAGGCCTCCAGTCTCCCCCTTGCCAGCCTGCTCGATAGGAGTAGGATCCCTCAGAGGGGACATGAGGCCCCTTCAATCCCAGAATAACAGGAGAAAGTCTGGGGGAGAGGAGGAGGTACTGCGATTCTTGGTACCTATACTTTGTGAAACGAAGAAACATCTAAACAGGTTTGCAGAACTTGTGGTCTATTTGATCCTCGTTAGTATAGTGGTGAGCATCAAAAAGAAAAAAAAAAAAAAAAAAGAGCTGTGGTCTATTTGAAACAGCTACATGGCAAAGTTAGCCCTTTTAACCCCAAAGCATAATGCAATCTAATGATGCTAACCCACAAAAATCATTTCAGGATATATCGCAAACATTACTTTATCCTGGACTCTTAGGCAAAGTCATGCAGCCGTGAGATGGATGGGAGTTTCATGTTGAACAGTGCATATTGTTTTCCGTTCTGTTGGGGCGTCTCTGTGTCTGATGCAGCATTGCTTTTCAGGGAGATGAAGTCCCTTAAAATGAGACCCAGTTCTCATTTTCTCTGCGGTGCTCCGCAGGGATTCCTAAATGGCTGTCCCCTCCCTGCTGAGCCACACTGAGCTGGCTGCTCTCACCAGAATCCTAGAACTGGCTCTTTTCTCACATGGGCACTTCAAAGGCCACCAGCTTCTTCTCCTACTCAGGTGCAATTTTTTTTTTCTGTTCCAGGACACTTGTTAGCACCCTGCCCTGTCCTTTCTCCCCTCTTCCTCCCTCTTAGGAGAGTTGCCAGTTTCCTCTTTTTTTTTCTTTTTTTTTTCTTTTTGAGATGGAGTCTCACTGTCACCCAGGCTGGAGTGCAGTGGTGCAATCTCGGCTCACTGCAACCTTCGCCCCCCGGGTTCAAGTGATTCTCCCTCCTCAACCTCCCGAGTAGCTGGGATTTCAGGCATGCACCACCATGCCCAGCTAATGTTTGTATTTTTAGTAGAGATGGGGTTTCACCATGTTGGCCAGGCTGGTCTCGAATGCCTGATCTCAGGTGATCCGCTCACCTTGGCCTCCCAAAGTGCTGGAATTACAGGCGTGAGCCACTGCGCCCAGCCACCAGTTTCTTCTTTTGGTGCTCAAAAAATGATTCTTGAGAACATCATGGAAAGGGAGCAAAGAAAAGAGTAACTTTACACTAAAGAAGTGTGTGACCAAGGTGAACACCAACAGTCATAAGTCATGTTGATGGTGCCCTTGATATCATGTGATGAGAATGGCACTTACCTCTGTGGTCTCCCTCCCCAAAACCCATAACCCCAATCTACTCAAGAGGAAAACATGAGATACATCCCAATTAAAGGACATTCTGCAAAATCCTGACCAGCACCCCTCAAAATAGTCCAGATCACCAAAAATAAGGGAAGTCTGCGAAACTGTCACAGCCAAGAGGAGCCTATGGAGACATGACGGCTAAATGTAATAGAGAATCCTGATGGGATCCTGGGACAGAATGGGACAAGAGGTGAAAAAAAAAAAAAAGCTGAATAGGCCGGGTGCGGTGGCTCAAGCCTGTAATCCCAGCACTTTGGGAGGCCGAGACGGGAGGATCACGAGGTCAGGAGATCGAGACCATCCTGGCTAACATGGTGAAACCCCATCTCTACTAAAAAAACTACAAAAACTAGCCGGGCGAGGTAGCGGCGCCTGTAGTCCCAGCTACCCGGGAGGCTGAGGCAGGAGAATGGCGTGAACCCGGGAGGCGGAGCTTGCAGTGAGCTGAGATCCGGCCACAGCACTCCAGCCCGGGTGACAGAGCAAGACTCCGTCTCAAAAAAAAAAAAAAAAAAAAAAAAAAAGAATAAATGAATAAAGTGTACACTTTAGTTAATAATAGTTCATTAACAGTGACATATGTACCACACTAATGTAAGATGTTAATAACAGGGGACATTAGGAATGGTGAGAAGAGATGAAAAAGAAATAGAAAAACAGAGCTGGGCACGGTGGCTCACGCCTGTAATCCCAGCACTTTTGGAGGCCGAGGTGGGTGGATCACCTGAAGTCGGGAGTTCAAGACCAGCCTGGGCCAACATGGTGAAATCCCATCTCTACTAAAAATACGAAAATTAGCTGGGCATGATGGCAGGTGCCTATAATCCCAGCTACTTGGGAGGTTGAGGCGAGAGAATCACTTGAACCTAAGAGGCGGAGGTTGCAGTGAGCGGAGATCGAGCCATTGCACTCCAGCCTGGGTGACAGAGTGAGACTCCGTCTCAAAAAAAAAAAAAAAGGGAAAACATTAAAAAAAATAAAAATTAATAGGGGACACTGGGCACGGAGTATACAGGAATTCTCTGCACTATAATTCTATAAATCTAAAATTGTTATGAAATAAGAAAGTTATTATTTTAGAAAAGACTCTTGAATGAATGGCTGTGTTCCATCCCTACCCGTCTCCAAAGCACAACGCACCAGGTTTACATAAGAAGGCAGCACAGTAGCGCAGTGAAGAGCACAGACGCCAGCCTCTGGCCCATGAGGTTTGAGTCCTGGCTCTGCCACTTACTGCTGATACAGACCCCTCTAAGCTTCTGTCTCCTTTATATTAATGTGGAAGGGGGTGATAATAATAGCATTTATGTCACAGGACTATCAAGAACGTAATTAAAGCTCCTAGTACAGTGTCCAAATCAGAAAATAGGAGTTAAGAACACATGTCCCAGAGATAAGAACCTGTGGAAGGAGGACTGGGAGAGCTCTGTTGGCTGGATGCCCTCCAGGTCCCACACATCACACCATGAAGACGGCCGCCTCCTCCTGGGGCCGACGGAGCTGAGGAGAAGGAGGAGGAGGAAGGCGGCGTCTGGGAGACCTCCTGTAAGTGCCATGCCTGGGGCCTCCTTGGAATGCTGAGGAAGTACAGGGTGTTGCTGTGATTGCTACAAAGACATCCTGGTCTCTGTGTTCATGACCGGGGCACACTGGTGAGCACAATGCCCGGAAGAGCCACTCACGGCCCAGCAAAACAGACGGAGTGCCTGTCTGCCTCCCCTCGCCGCCCCAGGGAGCTGCTCACCCAACCCTGCTGAGGCATCGCGACCTTCGCCAGGAATGCTGGACACACCGCCCCACAAACAGAGTGCAGGGTAACATGGGTCTCCAGTGCCCCCGCCAGCTGGGCCACAGCATGGCCATCCAGAGCGGCCAGGCCAGCGCTGCCCTGGGACAATGTGGCTTCCTCGGAGCCCATCCCCTTGGCATGTATGGAGCATTCTCCATGAGCAAGTCCCTGAGAGCCGCCTGCTTTCCTGCAGGTGGATGGAGGTCTGTGATGGGCCCGAACTGGAAGTCATAAAACATGGGTGTGAGTTCTGCCTCCATCTCTAATTAGCCGGATGGCCTTAAGCAAGTCACTCACCTCAAGGCCTTGGCTTCCTCCCCTGTCACCGGGAGAAATTGTGTCTGTCTGAAGTATCTCACGGCCTGGGAAAATCAAAGCGAATCATGTGGATGCAGGTACTTGGTACGCCCTGAAACACCGCCCCTGGTTACCCAGAGGAGTTTCTAAGCAGGCCTGCAAGGCAGGCTGCAGCTTGGCCTCTACTCGTGTGATGCAGCAAACACACTTGCAAGGCATTTTGTGCTCTTCAAATGATTGTATATAGAACCCACCGGAACTTATAAGGTGAGGATTAACCCTGTGTGAATGACAAGGAACTGACGCCTGAGGCCCAGAGGGAGGAAGGGATTTGCTCAAAGTCGCCCAGCAGGTGAGTGACAAAGCTGGCCCTCGGAGGAGGCTCCTCCTCCAATGTCTTTCAGCCTCGCAGAGGGACGGAGTTTGACTGTGGGACTCAGCCTGAGGCGGGGGACAGAATCCCTGAGTGTGCTCCTGGCCAGTGGCTTGATCTCTCGTCTCTCTATGACTCTGTTTTCCTTAGCTATCTATGGAAAGAATAAACATGAGAAGCATTCAATTTGATTCCAACTGAAGCACTGCACCTACTTTGTGTGAGACACTTTAGCCACCTCCAGGGTACACACACACAAAAGCCCACCGTCCCTGCCCTGAAGGAGCCTATCATACAATGACAGTCACTAAAATCTGAAGATCTCTTTACAGTTCACCTTTACTTCTGATATGGTTTGGCTCTGTGGCCCCGCTCAAATCTCATCTTGAATTGTAATCCCCACGTGTTGAGGGAGGGACCTGGTGGGAGGTGATTGGATTATGCGGGCGGTTTCCTACGTGTTGTTCTTGTGACAGTGAAGGAGTTCTCACAAGATCTGATGGTTTAAAGTGTTTTGCAATTCCCCCCTTGCACTCTCTTTCCTGCCTCCTTGTGAAGAAGGTGCTTGCTTTCCCTTCACCTTCCACCGTGGTTGTAAGCTTCCTCAGGATCTCCCCAACCATGCAGAGCTGTGACTCATTTAAACCCGTTTTCTTCGTAAATTACCCAGTCTCCGGTGTGTCTTTATAGCAGTGAAAACAGACTAATACACCTTCTCCCACTTTTTCTTCAAAATGATGGGCAGCGTTATTGACGCTGTTTCAACATGAGGATCTGCATGGAAGGAGCTAGCCTACGTGGGAGAAATGATATTCTGCTGGCATCCCACTATGCTTTCTACCTGAGGCATCATCCCTAAAACACTAGGACATCAGGAAAACCTAATGATGACTATTGTTTCATTTAGGGCCCTCTCAGCTGCAAGTACAAAAAAGTAGAAACCAAATATTAGGTTTTTAGTTGAGAAGCCCAGCATCGGGCGGGACCACCATCTGCACATCCTGTCTGGGGTTCATACACGACAAAGATCTGATTTCTCTCCCGTTCTCCACTCAGCTTTCATGGTCTCCTGGAGCTGGTATCTTCTCAGCCCACAGGTGATGACAGAATGGACATAGTGGTTCCGGTTTCAATGCTTCCGGATTCAAGTCCATGGGGAAGAGCCCTGACTCCCTCTCAGAAGCTCAGCTCCAGTCTCCTGGGTTCCAGTAGAAGCCCAAGCCCCTCCAGGAACCCCTCACCTGTTATTTTGAAGGCAGAATATGGCTTTGGCCATTGAGGCCAACTCACAGAGCTAGATCAATCCCCCCAAACCACAAGGGTGGAGGGTGGGACCAGATATGTTATTAAGGAAAATTTGGGTACTCTTTTACGCAGAGGAACAGATGCTAAACGGCCCAACTATGCACACGTGTAGCCATCCACTGCAACAGTGCATAGTAGTTGGTTAATAAATCTGTTTTCATTTACCAATCGATTTACCAGCAAAATGAATAAAAACTAAGTAGGCTACCTGCAAGAAAAGGTAATAAAATATGTAAAAATGAATTAAACACTGTAATCTCCCTTATGCGGATTCAATGGCTTTGTCTGTGATTCCCTGAATCCACTCTCATTGGATCATTTAACCCTATTGGTATATACACCACAACCTCAGAAGGCAACTAATAGAGTCAGATGCCTGGATAGCCATATGGAAAAAACGTAAAATTCAATCCATTCCTCATACCATATACCAATAATGATTCAAATGGATCATTAATCTAAATATAGAAAAACGAAATGATGAAAGTATTAGAAGAAAGGATGGGTATTCAATCCATGTTGTTCAAGGTTTAAAAACCAACAACAAAAAGAAAGGATAGGTAAATTTCACTGTGAGAAAACGTAAATAAATTTAATTACATATATATGTAATATAGGCAAAGATACCATACACAAAGTAGAAAAAGAAAATGATGGAGAAAACAGTTGCAACCAATTTCATAGAGAATGGGTCATTGTCACAAATATTAAAGGACTTTTAAAAATAAAGAGGCCAAGCACAGTGGCTTACTCCTGTAATACCAGCACTTTGGAAGGTCGAGGCAGGCAGATCACTTGAGGTCAGGAGTTTGAGACCAGCCTGACCAACATGGTGAAATGCTGTCCCTACTAAAAATACAAAAATTAGCCAGTGGGGGTGTGCGCCTGCAATCCCAGCTACTCAGGAGGCTGAAGCAGGAGAATCGCTTGAACCCGGGAGGTGGAGGTTGCAGTGAGCTGAGATTGCACCACTGCACTCCAGCCTGGGTGACAGAGTGAGACTCCGTCTCAAAAGAAAAAGAAAAGGGCCGGGCGCGGTGGCTCAAGCCTGTAATCCTAGCACTTTGGGAGGCCGAGACGGGTGGATCACAAGGTCTGGAGATCGAGACCATCCTGGCTAACACGGTGAAACCCCGTCTCTACTAAAAAATACAAAAAACTAGCCGGGCGAGGGTGGCGG
>NW_016807690.1:2031536-2040705 GCF_001698545.2 Rhinopithecus bieti
CCCACAAAAAAAAAAAAAAGAAAGGAAGGAAGGAAGGAAGGAAGGAAGGAAGGAAGGAAGGAAGGAAGGACGGACGGACGGACGGACGGACGGAAGGAAGGAAGGAAGGAAGGAAGGAAGGAACAAAATTCGTCCGGGCGCGGTGGCTCAAGCCTGTAATCTCAGCACTTTGTGAGGCCGAGACGGGTGGATCACGAGGTCAGGAGATCGAGACCATCCTGGCTAACCCAGGGAAACCCCCTCTCTACTAAAAAATACAAAAAACTAGCCGGGCGAGGTGGCGGGCGCCTGTAGTCCCAGCTACTCGGGAGGCTGAGGCAGGAGAATGGCGTAAACCCGGGAGGCGGAGCTTGCAGTGAGCTGAGATCTGGCCACTGCACTCCAGCCTGGGTGACAGAGCGAGACTCCGTCTCAAAAAAAAAAAAAAAGAAAGAAAGTACAAAATTCAACGGTACATCCCCAGTGCACTCTATCTCAAAGAAGAGAAGACATGAGAAAAATTTTAAGTGTTTTCAATGATCATATCATTGAAGATAATGCTGGTATTATCATTCTGGAACTGCTGAGTATGACTGTGGGATAAAGCAAATGCCTATTTATGTTCTATCATCCTTAGTATACTTCAGATTGAAATTCTTGACATGAGACAAAGGGGACCCGGGTGTGAGACAGAAGAGGTTAAGTAAGAACTTCATAGTCTTGAGTTTGAATTGGAAATATCCGATTGTATGGTTAGTTATGTAGCAGTTGTGGACCAATACCATCTGTCTTTTACAATTGAAGGGATTCATCTTCCCCTACCGCTCACTCCCCCATCTACCCAATGAATCACCAAAGCTCCACAGCTCTAATTCAGAACTCCTCCCAGCTCTGACACTGCTCTCCAGCCTGACTGCCACTGCCTCGATGCTGGCACACCAGCCCTGACCCGCATGTTTTGTTTTTTTGTTGTTTTTTTTCAGACGAAGTCTCACTCTGTTGCCCAAGCTGGAGTGCGGTGGCACAATCTTGGCCCACTGCAACCTCTACCTCCCGGGTTCAAGCGATTCTCCTCCCTCAGCCTCCCAAGTAGCTGGGATTACAGGCACGTGCCACCATACCCAGCTAATTTTTTTTTTTTTTTTGTATTTTTAATAGAGACCGGGTTTCACCATCTTGGCCAGGCTGGTCTTGATCTCCTGGCCTCATGATTTGCCTGCCTCGGCCTCCCAAAGTGCTGGGATTACAGGCGTGAGCCACCACGCCTGGCGCTGACCTGTACTTTTAACAGTGTCTTTGCTAGCGCTGATGCCTCCATCTCTCCCCAACTCAGTCTCCACCATCACCAGGAATATTTTTCCCCACCAAATGCTGACTAAGCCATACTCCAACTGCATCAAGCAGGATTCCAGAGAGAAATGAAACACCCAAAGGGGTTTTCTAAAGAGAGCTTAAATCAGGGATGATTGACAGTGTTGGGGGTAGAAGTGGTGAAGCACCCAAGGACCAGCCACAGCTGAAGCCTTTACCACCTAGGCCTGCCTGGTATCTATCACCAGAGTCAATGCGACCTGGAGCCAGGGGAGGGGGAGCCCGACAGGAGCTGTGGCCACAGAGGAAAGCAGCTGCTGTCAGAAAGGGGACAAAGCAGTGGGAGACAGACATCCCTGCCTCTTTCTCTTCCTGCCCTCCAACCAGTGGGCAAGGGAGCCTGGCTGGAGCAGTCTGTAGAGATGTCAGTGGAGGATAGAGAATGGATGGGCCAGGGGAGACAGGGGCAAACTAAACAGCCAGCACACCCGCTTAAGGCCACTCTTCACTCCCAACGCTCTCAGGAGCAAGCCCAAGTCCTCCAGATGGCATCCCAGGCAGCCATGAGCCGACACACTCTCTCCCTATGACCTTGGTTCCTGCTAGTGGCCTCCCACCACCCCTATGCCCAGGTGACAGTTACCCCAGACCTGCATAGCCCACTCACAACTTCTCACCTTGCCAGACCCTATTCCCTCTGCTTGTATCACACCTTCCCTATTCCACCCTCTCCCCTTCTTCACATGTCAAACTCCTATTCATCCTTCAAGGCTTTTTTCTGATGGCACCTCCTTCATGCAGCCTTCACCAAGTCCTGCACTTAGAGTATCTCTTCTGTTCCCACAACTGTCTACACAGGCCTCATCGGAGCAGCCTTGGCCTTATTCCAAGGCTGTTCGCTTGTCTGTCTCCCTGTCCGGACCACAAGTTCCTTGAGGTCTGAGACTGGGTCTATTCATCTCTCCATCCTCGGCCCAATGGTACTGGACACATAGTCAGCCCATAAATATTTATTGAATCAATCAATGAATAAAAGAGAAGACTTTTGTGTCTTTGTTTCCAATTCCTTTTTTTCCCCCACTCCCACAATGGAGAAGCGTCATGGGGCGGGAATAAAGAGAAAGAGGAATGTGTGCCCCATATTCATGCCATACTCTCCTCTCCCCATCCAGTTCCAGGCTCTGCCTTATATAACAAGGGAGCCTTTCTCCTTGGCCTTTCTATTGCTGGACAGGTACCAGGTTTGACTCAGTGGACCTGAGGAAAAGGCTTTATCCCCCAGAATGCCTGCTCTGACCCCACAGAACCAGGGTTGCCTGAGGCAGCCCCAGCCAGACTTTCTGCAGGGGAAGCCGTCTCACCCAGGAGAGACCACACCGCTTGTCCTGGTCAGAGACAGGTCAGAGGCTGCAACTGCCCCTGGCTCTTCTAAGAACAGACAATTTGTCAAAACGTCTCTGAGCAGGCCCCAGGGCCAGCCACTCCTTCCCTCCTCCTTCCTTCCCCATCCATTCATTTACCCGTAGGTATTGAGCGCTCCCAAGGG
Source organism: Rhinopithecus bieti (assembly GCF_001698545.2). Taxonomy (NCBI): domain Eukaryota; kingdom Metazoa; phylum Chordata; class Mammalia; order Primates; family Cercopithecidae; genus Rhinopithecus; species Rhinopithecus bieti. The sequence continues at coordinate 2,034,373 of NW_016807690.1, forward strand.
CCCAGGACTGGCTTCCTGGACTTCCAGTCCAGCAGGGGAGACATACTGAGCAAGTAATAACTAGTGTGACGAAGCAGTAGGGAAGACAGAAGGAAAAGGAGGCCAGGGAGGAAAGGAGCAACCAAGAACAAACGAAGGAAAGAAACCAAAAGCAGAAGAGGCGTCACAGGCCAGCCCCTCCCTACTCTTCCTTGCATTCCAGAAACCAGAAGGCCTGGAGAGGGGGCATCAATGAGCCACAGACAAGCATTGTATTCATTTTCTGGGGCTGCAGTAACAGAATGCCACAGACTAGGGGGCTTACACAACAGAAATGTACTGTCTCACAGCTCTGGAAGCCAGAAGCCTCGAGGCTCCTTCTGAGCACTGTGAGGGGATCTGTCCCACGCCTCTCCACTGGCATCTGGGGGTTTGCTGCAGGCTTTGGCATTCCTGGTTGTGGATGGCATTCTCCCTATGTCTTCAGTCAGCTTCCCTTTGTATATGTCCCTCTACACATGGCATTCACGTGGGTGTTAAAAGTTACCATTTTTGGCCGGGCGCGGTGGCTCAAACCTGTAATCCCAGCACTTTGGGAGGCTGAGATGGGTGGATCACGAGGTCAGGAGATCGAGACCATCCTGGCTAACACCGTGAAACCCTGTCTCCACTAAAAATACAAAAAAAAAACTAGCCGGGCGAGGTGGCGGGCGCCTGTAGTCCCAGCTACTCGGGAGCCTGAGGCAGGAGAATGGCGTAAACCCGGGAGGCGGAGCTTGCAGTGAGCTGAGATCCGGCCACTGCACTCCAGCCAGGGCGACAGAGCGAGACTCCGTCTCAAAAAAATAAAAAATAAAAAATAAAATAAAATAAAAAATAAAATAAAAGTTACCATTTTTAAGTATTTAGTTCAGTGGCATTAAGTACATCCACAATGTTGTGCCACCATCCATCTCCAGAACTTTCTCATCATCCCAAACGGAAACTCCATATCCATTCAAGACTGACTCTCCATACCCTGTTCCCCAGCCCCTGGTCACATGTATTCTACCATCTGTTTATGAATTTCACTATTCTAGGCAGCTCCTCCATGGAATCACACAGTTTGTCCTGATGTGACTGTTTTTTTTTTTTTTTTTTGAGATGCTCTGTCACCCAGGCTGGAGTACAATGGCGCAATCTCGGCTCACTGCAACCTCTGCCTGCTAGGTTCAAGCGATTCTCCTCCCTCAACCTCCCGAGTAGCTGGGATTACAGGCACCTGCCACCACACCTGGCTAATATTTTGTATTTTTAGTAGAGACGGGGTTTCACCATCTTAGCCAGGATGGTCTTGATCTCCTGACCTCGTGATCCGCCCGCCTCAGCCTCCCAAAGTGCTGGGATTACAGACAGGAGCCACCACGCCTGGCCATGGCTGGCTTATTTCATTAAGCACAATGCCTTCCAGTTTCATCCATGTTCACATGGCACTATTTTATAAAGGATCCAATCATAGAGGGCTAGGGGCCCACCCTCCTCTAGTCCAACCTCATTTTAATTTAACTAATTCCCTCTGCAGCAACCCTATTACCAACTAAATTCACATTTTGCACTGGGGATGAGGACCTCAACTTAGGAACCTGGGAGGATACAACACAACAGGTGTGCCGTGACCGAGACAGAGATGGGAGGAACAGAAAAAGACACCCTGACAGGCAGCATGGGAGGGATGATGGGCAAGTTCTTGTTTTGTTGACCCTTAACTCCTCTGTACTCCTGACGGGAGCCACTTCCCTGGCGCACTTCCCCAGCCCAGCTGACTCACTGGACAGGAAGAGGAAGGGCAGGAATTCAGGCCGATGAGCCAGAGACCCTCACCTCTGGCCAGGCCTGGCACAGCCTCCTGGGAAGCCCCCGCACACCAGCCTTCCCAGAACCACTCGGTGTGTCCTGCCTGGCTGATGGGCAGTCATGTATGCCCCACCCTTCCCTGACCATGCCCACTTACCCAGAGGCCCAGCTGTCTTGGCTGGGAGGCGTCCATTGCAAGTCACTCCTCCGTCCACACAGACAGATCACTCACGTCCCTCATTCCGTCCCTCGTTCCACAGTGAGTGTTGACACCCACTATGGGGCAGGCCTGGCTGCAGGCCTGGAGATGGAACAGCAGCAAAAGGAGCAGCCCCTGCCCCAGGAGGCTCACATTCAAGTGAAGGCAGCAGACAAAAGCCCACAGCAATCGAGTGCACACTGTCAGACGGTGATGAGGGCCAAGGAGGCCCGGCAGCAGGGGAGGGGACACGGAAGGCCCCACTGGGCTGGGCTGTGTGAGGCCAGCTAATTTTTGGAATTTTTAGTAGAGATGGGGTTTCACCGTGTTAGCCAGGATGGTCTCGATCTCCTGACCTCGTGATCCACCCGCCTTGGCCTCCCAAAGTGCTGGGATTACAGGTGTGAGCCACTGTGCCCAGCCATGAAGAGGCACTGGTTTTTAGGCTTTGAGTTTGGGTTTTACCCCCAAGAAACTGGGGGTAAAAGAGGGAATAAAAGCAAAACATCCCATGCCCTCAAGGAATGCCTAGTCCAGGATTAGAAGTGGGGCAGTCCCAGGAAGGAGCCATCTTGACAGTGAATTCACGCGGAAGACGGTGAGCCCAGCTGGCCCAGAGAGACAGAGGTGCTTTGCAGGGCGTGGGGAAGCAGCAGGTCTCAATCGAGAAACCTGGTTTTCTGTCTGGATTGGTTGAGGACTCTTTTTCCCAGAAGGAGTCGCTTGTTTGCTTGTTCACCTTAAGTTTAAATTGAGAGGGATTAACGGCTTTTGCCTCAGAAGGCAGGCTGGCCTGGCAGGGTGTGTGTTGTGAGGTGCGGAAACACATCTTCTCCAGCTGGCCTCACAGGCGGAGAAGCAGATAATGTCTTCCTTCTGCCAGCTTCCCTGCAGCTTGGTTTTCCTGGGACAGTTCCTCTGCTGGAGGAAGGGACTGGGGATGGGTACAGGGGATGGAGGAGGAGTTGGGGAGACCCTTCAGAGAGTGTTTGTGGCAGAAACGTGTGTACAAGCTGGCACACGGCCACAGGTGGCTACGGGGAGAAATGGGAGCGGAGCTCATGCAGTTGTTGTGAGTGAGTGCGCTCTCGCAGCTCTAAGGATTAGGGAAAACAACGTGCAGATCCAGACATGTTTATGTAGGGAGGGGTGCAGTGTGCTGGACCAGGTCCAGAACTAAAAATAACGCAGTATTTCTGTGCCCAGCAAGAGCGCTAGCAACTGTGGGGCTTGTGTGGTGTGTGGTGGGAAGACTGTGGTTTCAGCTGAACCAGGCATGGTGCAACCAGAACAGCAGGAGGGAAGGCCAGGCCTGGGTGGGAGGCCCCAGGAGGGGCGGGGAAGGACTGAGGTCGAAGGCCATCCCATCCCGCAGCAGAAGAAAGCCTCCAGGCAGCCATGGGCGGCCCACCACGAGTACTCCTGCATGTCTGAAACAGCACAGAGCCGTGGGGCAGCCTCCAAACCTCCCTGGCAAGGAGCACGCCAGAGGGCGTGGCCTGGAGCAGAGGGAAGGGAAGCAACATGTGTGAGGCATTTACGAGTGCGGGATGCCTTCCCCAGGTTCCCATGATGATCCGGACAGGTAGGCGTTTTCCTTCCCTTTTTGCAGATTGTGAAAACAGCGTTCAAAAAAGACTCACAGGCCGGATGCAGTGGCTCACCCTTGTAATCCCAGCACTTTGGGAGGCCAAGGCAGGCAGATCACGAGGTCAGGAGTTCGAGACCAATCTGGCCAACATGATGAAACCCTGTCTCTACTAAAAATACAAAAATCAGCCAGGCGTGGTGGTGGGCGCCTGTAAACCGAGCTACTCAGGAGGCTGAGGCAGGAGAATCACTTGACACCGGAAAGCGGAGGTTGCAGTGAGCCGAGATTGTGCCACTGCACTCCAGCCTGGTCAACAAGAGTGAAACTCTGTCTCAAAAAAAAAACAAAAAACAAAAAAAAAACAACTCAGATAACCCTGGGGCCACCCAGCCACAAAGAGGCAGGGCTGGGACAGGTCCCTGCAAGTCTCCTCTGGAAGGCAAAAGGGCTGCTACTAGGAAGGGGCAGCAGACTCATCCTATGTGGCTTCAGAGGGCAGGACATGGACAAGGGTTATGGGAAGGGAGGGAAATTTTCCAATAACCAGAATGCACAACAGTGGAGTGGCTCACCTCAGGAAGGGTAAGGTCATGCAAAAGCTGGCTGTTGGGGACATTGGGAGGGACTCTGAAGGTCCCCACCACTCTGAATCTATGCTGTGTGGGAGGATACCAGGGTCCATTGGGCCCATGATGTGCCTTTAGTGTGGGAAGCAAGGAACCTCAACTTTGGAAAGGGTGAGGGCACAGTGACGTCCAACCACTCCCAGAAGCTGTCTGTTAATAGAGCAACCCCTTGGACGGTGTGCAATCCTAATGACCAGCCCCAAGACATCGGAAACAGGGTCCCTGCCCTCACACTGCTGACCACAGTCTAGGAGTCAGGGCTGCACACAGACGGAACCAAGCACACAAGACAAGAGAGGGTGTGTGCTGTGGAAAGCAAGGGCTCATTTATGTGCTAAGTTTTTGGTCTGCGAGGAGTCAGAAGAAGAGAGGACAGTGAGGCCAGGAGAACTCAGGGAACACTGCTTGTTGTAATGATCACAATTGTGTTAATCATATTACCAGCTGTTCTTTCGTGACCATTCCCCATGTGCCAGGCTAAGTGTTTTGTATGCACTGTATGATTTAATCCTAGAACAACACTATGAAGCAGGAGCTCTTATTATTTCCCTTTTACAGATGAGGAGGCAGCTCAGAGAGGTGATGTAACTTGCCCAAAATTCTACAACTAGTATGTGGCAGAGCCTGGACTCAAGCCCGGATGTGTTGGACTCCAGACCCCGCGTAGAACCAGAAGGAACTAATGCTGCTGCAATTTCTGCACTGATAGGGAGATCTCTCTGAGATATCATGCCGTTGTTTTCTGTCGTTCACAAGTTGCACACATATTTATTGCACTACACTTCTGGAGATCAGTAGTCTGACACATGGGTCTCACTGGGCTAAAATCTCAGTGTGGGCAGGGCTGGGTTCCCCTCTGGAGGCTGCAGGGCAGAATCCCTTTCCCTACCTTTCCCAGCTTCTAGAGGCTGCCTGCGTTCCTTGGCTACTGGCCCCTCCTCTGTCTGCAAAGTTACCACTGTCATGTCTCTCTAACCCTTTGTCACGGCTCCCTCTGACCACAGCCAAGAAAGATTCTCCGACTTTAAGGATCCATAGGATTAGATCGAGCCCACTTGGATAATTCAGGATACTCTCCCATCTCAAAGTCCTTAATCTTAATCACATCTGCAAAGTTCTTTTTGCAAAGTAAGGTAACATGCACACCTTGCAGGGATTAGGGCGTGGTCACCTTTGTGGGGGCCATTATTCTGCCAACCACATATAAAAAGGAGAGAAAAGAAGCTAGGCGTGGTGGCTCATGCCTGTAATCGCAGCACTTTGGGAGGCTGAGGCAGGCGGATCACAAGGTCAGGAGATCAAGACTATCCTGGCTAACACAGTGAAACCCTGCCTCTACTAAAAAAAAAAAAAAAAAAAAAAAGGAAGAGAAAAGAGCAAGGTGCAAACCAGTAGCAAGGTGCTTCTTCTGGTGTTAAAAAATTTTTTAAGTGGGGAGAATAATAATATACACTACTATTTGCCTCTATTTGCATAAAGAAGGATGCATTAAAGAACCAGCATTGGTTATTGGAGAAGAGCTAGACTGACAGGGACAAGACTGGATGGAGATTTTTGTTGTCATTATGGAAGTGCTCAAACACACACAAAAGTAGAGAGAACAGTATAATGAACCCCATATACTTGTCACCCAGCATCAAAGGTTTTACATTCTTATTGCATTTTATCTCTCCACTTCTGGGGAAAGGGACTGAAAAATTTAAAGCAAATCCCAGATATCATATCATTCTACCCATAAAAACTGCAGTGTGTGTCTCTAAGAGATAGGGTTTTCTAAAAAAACATAACCACAATGCCATCATCACACATAAGAAAGTTAACAATATTTTCTTAACATCGTCTAGCCCTTTGTCCATATTTAAATTTCCCTAACTGCCTACGAAACCTTTTTTTAAATAACCAGTCTGTCTGCATCAGGATTCAAGAATCAGGCCCACACATTGATTGCCCTTGGTGGATAGAACTCCTAAATCTCTCTTACAGGTTAACAGTTTCCAGGAGAAACACATTTCCCTCTCTTATATCTTTATTTTTCAGTTATGTAAACAAATAATCTATTTTTAAATTAAATTTAAAAGAAAATAAAAATCTAGCCAGGCGCGGTG
>NW_016807690.1:2040914-2045333 GCF_001698545.2 Rhinopithecus bieti
GGGCGAGGTGGCGGGCGCCTGTAGTCCCAGCTACTCGGGAGGCTGAGGCAGGAGAATGGCGTAAACCCGGGAGGCGGAGCTTGCAGTGAGCTGAGATCCGGCCACTGCACTCCAGCCTGGGCGACAGAGCGAGACTCTGTCTCAAAAAAAAAAAAAAAAAAAAAAAAACTAATGCTTCATGGACATGTCAGGAAGGCTCCCAAGGGGGCCGAAAAAGTGGTGGTTGAGGGAAAGTCTCAGTGGATCTCTGGGCTGGAGTGGATGGGAGGCAGAAGGCCCCACCAAAGCACCATGTGGTGAACAGACTCGGGAAGTTTAAGCTCTGACATTCTGGTTTTCTGGCCTGCTTGGAGGTGGGTGGGGAAGTGACGGGGATGCCAGCGATACAATTTAGCCCTGAAGAAAGTCCCCAAAGCCAAGGGTGCTGCAGTCACTCTACGTGGGTAGGGTGGGGAGAGCCACAGGAAACCCACCATCCTTCTGTCAGAGCCATATCACACTCCTAGACCCAGGTGTTAAACCAAAGCGCCTCCAGATTGGACTATGGGGGAAACTGGAGATGTGCAGAACGTGCAGGACAGAGGGGGCTGGCTAAACTGGAAGTCAGGAGGCCAAGTCCTACTCTAGCTCTGCCACCAGCCACCTGCACAGTCCTGTGAGAGCCACCTATAAACACACTCCCTCTAGTAACCACGGCTGGGAGAGGTGGAATGGGGAATAACATCCATTAGTGTTTGCTTGTATTTGCATAAAGAAGGGCACAGTAAAAACCAAAGCAGCATCAAATGAGATCCTGGGTATTGAAAAGGGAGTGTCAATTAATATTGTTAACAGCCAGATCCCAAAGCCCCAGTCCTACCAAGTTCCCAACATTATCCCTAATCTAAGAGAGGGGTTCTGCAGGATGAATAGGAGTTTGCTGGAAACAGGAAAGTTATTGTAGAAAAAGACAATGACAGGGTCAAAAACAGAGAGACAGGAAATGAGCCCAGTGAATCCAGAGAATTTTTAAAAATGCAAAATACAGGCCGGACGCGGTGGCTCACGCCTATAGTTCCAGCACTTTGGGAGGCCAAGGCGGGTGGATCACGAGGTCAGAAGGTGGAGTCCACCCTGGCTAACACGGTGAAACCCCGTCTCTACTAAAAATACAAAAAATTAGCTGGGCGTGATGGCGGGCGCCTGTAGTCCCAGCTGCTAGGGAGGTTGAGGAAAGAGAATGGCATGAACCCGGGAGGCGGAGCTTGCAGGGAGCCGAGGTCACGCCACTGCACTCCAGCCTGGGTGACAGAGCAAGGCTCTGTCTCAAAAAAAAAAAAAAAGCAAACTAACAGGCCGGGCGCACTGACTCACGCCTGTAATCCCAGCACTTTGGGGGGCTGAGGCGGGAGGATTGCCTGAGGACGGGAGTTCGAGACCAACCTGACCAACATGATGAAACCAGTCTCTACTAAAAATACAAAAACTAGCTAGGCATGGTGGCAGGTGCCTGTAATCCCAGCTACTCAGGAGGCTGAGGCAGGACAATCACTTGAACCTGGGAGGCAGAGGTTGCAGTGAGCCAAGATCATGTCACTGTGTACTCCAGCCTGGGCAACAGTGAGACTTCATGTCAAAAAAAAAAAAAATACAAAATACAAAATACAAAATGCAGTGTGGAAACTTGGATTGGATTCTGGAACAGAAAAAGGACATCAGTGGAAACACTGATGAAATCTAAATAAAGTCTGCAGTCTAGTTAATAGTATTGTACCAATGTTAATTTCTCAGTTTTGAAAAATATACCATGATTATATAAGATGTTAACATCAGAAGGAAGCTGCACTATCTTTGCAACTTTTTGAAAACTAAAATTATTCCAAAATTAAAAGTTTATTAAGAAAGAGGGTTGGCAAGAGGTGGAGATTGCAGTGAACTGAGATCATGCCACTGCACTCCAGCCTGGGTGACAGAGGGAGACGAAAGAAAGGAAAGAAAGAGGAAGAGAGAAAGAAAGAAAAAGGAAGGACAGAAGGAAGGCAGGAAGGAAGGCAGGAAGACAGGAAGGAAGGAAGGAAGGAGGGAGGGAGGGAGGGAGAGAAGGAAGGAAAGAAGGAAAGAAGGAAGGAAGGAAGAAAAGGAAGGAAGGAAGGGAGGGAGAGAGGGGAAGGAAGGAAGGGAAGGAGGGAGGGAGGGGAAGGAAGGAAGGGAAGGAGGGAGGAAGGGGAAGAAAGGAAGGGAGGGAGGGGAAGGAAGGAAGGGAGGGAGGGAGCGAGGGGAAGGAAGGAAGGGAGGGAGGGAGGGAGGCAGGGAAAGAAAGAGGGTTGCAGTTATTTAGGGAAGTAGAGCTGTTAACAGCTAGAGCAGGCCAGGCACAGTGACTCACACCTACAATCCCAACACTTCAGGAGGCCAAGGCGGACAGATCCCTTGAGTCCAGGAGTTGGAGACTAGCCTGGGCAACACGGTAAAACTTCATCTCCACAAAATATACAAAAATTGGCTGGGGGTGGTGGCGTACACCTGTAGTCCCAGATACTTAGGAGGCTGAAATGGGAGTATCGTTTGAGTCTGTGAGATCGAGGCTGCAGTGAGCCATGATCTCACCACTGCACTCCAGCTTAGGTGACACAGTGAGACCCTGTCTCAAAAATAAACAAATAAAATAAAACCAGCTAGAGCATATAAGGTGCCAGAGTGGGAAGTCAGGTGCTGAATGTCAGCAGAGGCTGGTTTACAAAGGCCTGTGCCACACAACGAGGTTCAGACTTCCTTTGTCTTTAGGCAGTGACTCCATGGCAATATTCTCCCTCTCTGAACCCTTCCCACAGGCCACAGGTAGACATTAGTGACAGCTTCTTACCTTCACTGTATTTTACCTGCCCGTGTTTACCTGAACCTACACAGGAAAGTCCCAGCTCTTATACACACACACACAGGCAGACACGTGTGCACATGCACACTGTCCCTCTAGGAGGACCTTTGTCCAACCCACCCCAGATACAGCTGGGAGAGACAGAGGCCCTGCCTCCAGGTGCTTATAGTTTCAGGAGCATCAGCCAAACATTACATGAGACACAAAGAAACTGTCAGCAAGATAGATTCAGCAACTTCGTTTGCCCTTTGATATGAATAGAACCTTCTCAGGACCAGCTCGGGCTAAGCTGTGTGGAAATGGGAAGCAGGCACAGAGCTGAGCCCAGCAGCCCCCAGCACTGCCCTGTCCCCATCCGTGTCTTGCTATGGCTGCCTGGTCAGCCCTGCTCTCAGATATCTGGACCCCTGCAATTCCTCACTCCCCTAACTCTTCCTCACCCTGTTACCATCTAATGATTGGCATCCACCGCATCCTATATCCCCAGTTAGGAGGTGAGTTTCTCGTGAGCAAAACTAGGGTGTGGCTTATCCTGGGCCCCTCCCACGGCCTAGCACTCAGGTGATCAGTCAATGTGGGGCGAACAGGAAGGACCTAGCATGCTGGGCAAAGACACTCCGAAGACAGAGCTGAAAATGCTCATCTTGCCAACATTCTCCAAGACTCCAAGCCTTGGGGCTATTTAGCATTGTATAACAACCAAGTCCACTACCCCTGTACTCTGAGATTAAAATTGAAAATCAAGTTTGTAAGCACCCTTACAGTTTACAAGTACTTACACATCCAGGATTTCATCTGACTCTCTTACAACAGCAAAGTAGGAGTTTTTACTAAGCCCATTTTGTGGATAAGGAAATGGAGTCTCAGAAAAGCGAAGAGACTTGCTTGGGTCATCTCTGCTCCCAGGTAAGTATGCAGTAGGGCTTGCACCTGTGACTTCTAATGTCAAGCCCCACGCTAATTGCCTACAGCTTCTCTACCCTCTTACGCAGGAAATACCACAAATACACAGCCCCCAAAGTCCCTGCTCCTCCACCTGAACCCAGAACCACCAACCAGAACAGAAGCCAGCAGCCACCCATGGGCTGGCATTGCCTATCACTGAGCCAGGGCAGGCCGCTTGGATACACACCCGCCCATCCCCACCCCTCATGGTGGAGAAAAAACAGTAATCATCCTCGCTCTGCAGCTGTGGAAAGGGAGCCTCAGAGGAACGACAAGTACCAGCAAAGGCAGGACCCAACTGCAGGCTCCCCACCTGTCAGCAGTCCTAAGACTCAGAGAGTTGGCTTGTAGGGAGGCACCTTCAAGATGGCACAACTGGGCCGGGCGCGGTGGCTCAAGCCTGTAATCCCAGCACTTTGGGAGGCCGAGATGGGCGGATCACGAGGTCAGGAGATCGAGACCATCCTGGCTAACACGGTGAAACCCCGTCCCTACTAAAAAATACAAAAAACTAGCCAGGCGAGGTGGTGGGCGCCTGTAGTCCCAGCTACTCGGGAGGCTGAGGCAGGAGAATGGCGGGAACCTGGGAGGTGGAGCTTGCAGTGAGCTGAGATCCGGCC
>NW_016807690.1:2045610-2052119 GCF_001698545.2 Rhinopithecus bieti
CCCCGTCTCTACTAAAAATAGAAAAAATTAGCCAGGAGTGGTTGCAGGCGCCTGTAGTCCCAGCTACTTGGGAGGCTGAGGCAGGAGAATGGCGGGAACCTGGGAGGTGGAGCTTGCAGTGAGCTGAGATCCGGCTACTGCACTCCAGCCTGGGCGACAGAGCCAGACTCTGTCTTAAAAAAAAAAAAAAAAAAAAAAGATGGCACAACTGCTGAGGAGTCCTCTGCAGCCCCTTTACCCACCTCTACAGTCAAAGGGCAAAAACTGCAGTGTAGTGCCAGTCCACATTTACCTACCACAGGAAGAAGCAGCTTAGCACCTGGGCTCTGGAGCCAGGCCACCTGGGTTGACATCCTGGCTCTGCTGCTTCCTAGCAAGAGCAGGAACCGCCTTGTGACTTGGCTTCCCCATTGGTAAGATAAGACTATCAACCTCATAAGGTCATTTGTGGATTGAGTTTATCGAGAGCAGTTAGAACAGCATTAGTTACATCTTATGTACCCATCCAAGTGTTAGTTCTTCAGAACTACTACAGTAAGTGTCTGGAAGGTACCTACTGTGGGTACAACAGGAGCTGGTAATCTAGCGGAGAGTATTTATTTATTTATTTATTTATCTATTTATTTATTTATTTGGAGGGAGTCTTGCTCTGTCGCCCAGGCTGCAGTGCAATGGCACCATCTCAGCTCGCTGCAACCTCCGCCTCCTGGGTTCAAGTGATTCTCCTGCCTCAGCCTCCTGAGTAGCTGGGATTACAGGCACCTGCTACCATGCCCAACTTTTTTTTTTTTTTTTTTGAGATGGAGTCTCACTCTGTCGCCAGGGTGGAGTGCAGTGGCACAATCTCAGCTCAATGCAACCTCCACCTCCTGGGTTCAAGTGATTCTCCTGCCTCAGCCTCCCAAGTGGCTGGGACTATAGGTGCCTGCCACCATGCCCGGCTAATTTTTTGTATTTTTAGTAGAGATGGGGTTTCACCATGTTGGCCAGGATGGTCTCGATCTCTTGACCTCATGATCCACCTGCCTCGGCCTCTCAAAGTGCTGAGATTACAGGCATGAGCCACTGCCCCTGACCAATCTGTTGTATTTTTACTAGAGACGGGGTTTCACCATGTTGGGTAGACTGATCTCGAACTCCTGACCTCAAGTGATCCGCCTGCCTCGGCCTCCCAAAGTGCTGGGATTACACACATGAGTCACCATGCCCGGCCAACTTTTTTAAACAGATGCATGAAACCTGAAATTATCACCCAGGACAAATCTTGTAAGAGTCTAGTGGATGATTCAGAAAGAAGTTGCTACAGGAGTGTCCTGAGAGAGAGGATCAGAGCAGACTAGGATGACTGAGGATGCTGGGGAAGGCAGGGGCTGGGCTGGCCTCAGAGATGGGCAGGCTGCTTGCAGGACAGAAAGGAGGAAGTGCCAAGAGCTGGGGCTTGGGAAAGAGGAGGTGGGGACCCAGGCATAGAGCTGGGGATGCATGTGGTATTCCAAAAGAGTGAACAGGATTGGAATCAGAGGTTAAGGCAAGAGAGCAGAGGGCCTGTATGATGATCTCAGAATTGAGACATCGTCTTTTCATACATTCAATAAATATTTATTGTGCACCTACTGTATGTCAGGCACTGTTCAAAGCCCTTGGGACACATAGAGAACAAAACAGCCATGTGGATTTTACATTCTAGCTGGAGGAGGCAGATAAATAGCTATGCACATACCAAGAAAACATTCTCCTCTGTGAGAAAGGAAGTGATAGGGGAACATTGTTTTTTTTTTTTTTTTTTTTTTTTTGAGACGGAGTCTTGCTCTGTGGCCCAGGCTGGAGTGCAGTGGCACGATCTCAGTTCACTGCAAGCTCCGCCTCCCGGGTTCACGCCATTCTCCTGCCTCAGCCTCCGGAGTAGCTGGGACTACAGGCGCCCGCCACCTCGCCCGGCTAGTTTTTTGTATGTTTTAGTAGAGACGGGGTTTCACTGTGTTAGCCAGGATGGTCTCGATCTCCTGACCTCGTGATCTGCCCATCTCGGCCTCCCAAAGTGCTGGGATTACAGGCTTGAGCCACCGCGCCCGGCCAGGAACGTTGTTTAGAAGCAGAACAGGGTAAGGGGAGTTGGGAGATCTTTGAGCAGGAAAGAGTAAAGCTGAGCTTCAGAAGTCTGATGAAAGGATGATATTAAATATTGCTTATTTAGGGCCGGGCGTGGTGGCTCACACTTGTAATCCTGGCACTTTGGGAGGCCGACATGGGCGGATCACGAGGTCAGGAGATGGAGACCATCCTGGCTAACACGGTGAAACCCCATCTCTACTAAAAATACAAAAAATTAGCTGGGTGTGGTGACAGGCGCCTGTAGTCCCAGCTACTCGGGAGGCTGAGGCAGGAGAATGGCGTGAACCCGGGAAGCAGAGCTTGCAGTGAGCCGAGATCATGCCACAGCACTCCAGCCTAGGCGACAGAGCGAGACTCCGCCTCAAATAAATAAATAAATAAATAAATAAATAAATATTGCTTATTTAGAATTGCTCCGTGCCGGCCCCCAACCCCCATATACTAAGGAGGACAGACCCTGAGAGCAATGATTTGTTTTGCTGAGCAGGGCAAGGGGAGGTGGGGATACAAACTGAAAATGCCAAGTTTAGAGCTAAACTGCTCCACACAGACATGTGCAGAGGACATCCACAGGGCAGGGGCTGGCTGGGGCTGGGCTGGGGGGCAGATGACAGGGGTGGCTGCCACAGATTGGACGTTTGAGAAGAGCTATCCAGAGGAATTCTTAGAATGGGATTCTTAGAACATCCCTCTGGCATGTGAGACGGAACCCTTCATCCACCTATCCGTGAAACCTTCATAAAATCCACACTTGACACAGGCGGTTTCCAGGTTGAGTGTGTGTGTGCTTAATGCGAGGAAAAGAAGCGACAGGTGAGAGCAGGGCAGCCCAGCCCCAAGGATGCGTGCGGCAAGACTCTCTGGGTCCAATGTTGCATGCATCCTGGGCAGGTGAACAGCAGCAAGGCAGGGCAAGTGTAGAACAGCCGTTTGGGCTGCAGATGAGCTTCAAGGATGCAGCCCCCATTGTGGGTGGCAGAGCATCGGGGGAACGAAAGATCGGGATCCAATCCTGGAATGCAACCAGAAGACCTGAGGTCTGATCTGTGCTCTGCTGCTAGATCCCTACATCCTGCCTTAGCCCTGGTGCCTCCCAGCAATGACGTAAGAACAGCTAAGAAACAAGAACCACGTTCACTAAGCAGCTGTGAGGCTGGGGGGAAGGAGGAGCCCCAGGTGATGGCAGGTGTTGGTGCTGACTGATTAGAGACAGGGAGGGCTGAGGAGAAAGTCATCAGCGAGCCTAGGAAGCCCTCAGAGATTATGAATTCTGATCTTGATGTTTATTTACATTGAGATTACTCTATTTATTTCCTATTGCTTCTGTAACAAATAACCACAACTTTAGTAGCTTAAAGTAACACATATTTACTATTTCACAATTCTAGAGGTCTGAAATTCAAAATGGGTGGGTAGGGCTGTGTTGGATCCTTTTGGTGGCTGCAGGGGAGAATTCGTTTGCCTTCTCCAGCTTCTAGAAGCTGTCCTTGTTCCACAACACAGCTGTGCACCACTGCAACCTCTGCTTCTGTCATCACATCTCCTTCTCTGGCTCTGACACTTCCACCTGTCTCTTATAGGAACCTTTTGGATTCCATGGGGCCCACTGGGATGGTCCGGGCTATGCCATGGAAAGTGACACATTCACAGTTTTGGGGATTGGAATGTGGGCCTATTTGGAGGGCCATTAGAAGTGGAAACGGGCCAGGCACGGTGGCACAGGCCTATAATCCCAGCACTTGAGGAGGCTGAGGTGGGCGGATCACCTGGGGCCAGGAGTTCAAGACCAGCCCGGCCAACATGACGAAACCCCATCTCTACTAAAAATATAAAAATTAAGGCTGGGAGCCGTGGCTCACTCCTGTAATCCCAGTACTTTGGGAGGCCGAGGCAGGTAGCTCACGAGGTCAGGAGTTCAAGACCAGTCTGGCCAATATGGTAAAACCCCGTCTCTACTAAAAATACAAAATTTAGCTGGGCATGGTGGCGTGTCCCAGCTACTCGGGAGGCTGAGGCAGAAGAATCACTTGAACCTGGGAGGCGGAGGTTGCAGTGATTCGAGATCATGCCACTTCACTTCAGCCTGGGTGACAGAGCAATTCTATCCAAAAAAAAATTAATAATAATAAGCCAGGCATGGCGGCACACAACTATAATCCAAGCTGCTTGGGAGGCTGAGGCAAGAGAATCGCTTCAGCCCAGGGGGTGGAGGTTGTAGTGAGCCAAGATCGTGCCACTGCACTCCAGCCTGGGCAACAGAGCGAGACTTGGTCTCAAAAAAAAAAAAAAAA
Source organism: Rhinopithecus bieti (assembly GCF_001698545.2). Classification (NCBI taxonomy): domain Eukaryota; kingdom Metazoa; phylum Chordata; class Mammalia; order Primates; family Cercopithecidae; genus Rhinopithecus; species Rhinopithecus bieti. Next base: position 2,050,014 of record NW_016807690.1, read on the forward strand.
AAAAAAAAAAAAAAATCTGCAGGTTCTTGGATATCAGGACTTGCATCTACAGAGAGATGAGTTACACAGAGAAAATGGTGGGAGGCACAAAGAGGGATGAGTGCTCCAGGAGAGAGCTGAGAGAGAAGGGCAGGGGCCTGAGAAAGCTCCATGCCCAGTGGTCATTCTGCAGATGTTTGCAGAGGGCCTGCTGTGGACCAGCAAGGGACTAGCTAGGGAGAGCACAGAAATTAATCAAGTGCAAGTGCACCCTGGAGGAGCGCACTACCGAGAAGTGGACACATAAAGGAAGATGATGATGACCAAAGAGTCACACATGAGAGACTCAAACAAGGTAATCCATGGAGAAAAAGACTGCAGTGCTCCAGAAAGGCTTCATGAGCTGGTGCATTTGAGCTTAGAAAGAGGAACAGGAGAGAAGCTTCTAGAAGTGAAGGAGGTGCATCCAGATGGCCACTGGTGTGGTGGCTGGAAGGGCCTTGGCGGCCTGTGAGAGCGGGGGTCCTGCCTGTTGCCTTACAAAGCCATTGCCCACAGCTGGAGGGACCCTGGGCGTGGGTGTGACGGCTCATTAGCTCACCTGGCCTCTGCGTGTTCAAATCTTACCACCAGGGGGGGCACAAGAGCCAAAGTGGACCCTGGAGCCTGAACTGGGGTTTCTTTCCCAGAAACAGGAGGCCTTGAGGGAAGGGAGGAAAAGTTTTCCCACTCCAGCACCACAAAGCCTGGAAGGCCTGGCTGCTTCCATGTGATTTCTGACTCAGGGGCTTACCCATATTTTCCTCTTCCAGTTAAGGCAAAACATAATTTTTCCATCGCTCCCTTTCCTGGTTGCCTGTAGGACTAACTGCCTGTAACAAATGCACTGTGGCCCAGAGGTTTCCTGTGCCATAGAATGTCAGGAGGAATGAAAGACACCTCCTGATCCAAAATGCTGTGAACCAAAAAGTATCTGAGACAGATCTCAATCAATTTAGAAAGTTTATTTTGCCAGGGTTACAGACGGGCGCCCAGGAGGCAGGTCTGTGCCTTCTGCAAAGATGATTATTTTGAGGGCTTCAATATTTAACAGGCGGCTGTCCGGGAAAGAGGAAGAAAGTTTTGTTTTAAGGTGTGGGTAGGTAAGAGACAAACGGTTGCATTCTTTTGAGTCTTTGAGCATCCTCTCACTGAATGCACAATTTACATGGCGCAGGAGGGTAGAGAAATCGTCACTTACGCTTGTCTAGCACAGTGAATCTGCATTTTTACATTGGAGGAAGCAAGCAGATATGCATTTGTCTCAGGTGAGCAGAGGGATGACTTTGAGTTCTGTCCTTTGTTCTGTACCTGTAAAGATAAGCTATCAATTTACATTGTCACGGTGAAATTCAACAGAACTGTTTTAGGGCAAATATCATAGGGTCCACAAGAAATTTCCTCGTGGGCAAATTGTGAGAGAAGTGCATAGCTTTTTTTTTTTTTTTTTCTTTAAGACGGAGTCTGGCTCTGTCGCCCAGGCTGGAGTGCAGTGGAGTGATCTTGGCTTACTACAAGCTCCGCCCCCCGGGTTCACGCCATTCTCCTGTCTCAAGCCTCCTGAGTAGCTGGGACTACAGGCGCCCGCCACCACGCCTGGCTAATTTTTTTGTATTTTTAGTAGAGATGGGGTTTCTCTGTGTTAGCAAGGATGGTCTCGATCTCCTGACCTCATGATCCACCTGCCTCGGCCTCCCAAAGTGCTAGGATTACAGGCCTGAGCCACAGCACCCGGCGAGAAGTGCATAGCTTTTTAAAAAAATCTTTGTAGCTATCTTATTTAGGAATGGAAGGCAGGTTTGCCTGTGGCAGTTCCCAGCTTGATTTTTCCCTTTGGCTTATTGATTTTGGGGTCCCCATATTTATTTTCCTTTCACAATACTCTTATACAGGCGAGGAGACTGAGGCCCAGAGAGGAGGCTGCTTGCCTAACATAGACCAAAGAGTCAGAACCAAGAGTAGAACTCAGACCCCCTCACTTCAAGTCCAATGCTCTTATCACATAAAAAGGATGCCTTGATTATATGAATGTGGCACTGAACTATATAGGCTGACCCCAATTCTTTCTTTTTTTTTTTTTTTTTTTTT
>NW_016807690.1:2054805-2073227 GCF_001698545.2 Rhinopithecus bieti
CTGGAGTGCAGTGGCCGGATCTCAGCTCACTGCAAGCTCCGCCTCCCGGGTTCACGCCATTCTCCTGGCTCAGCCTCCCGAGTAGCTGGGACTACAGGCGCCCGCCACCTCGCCCAGCTAGTTTTTTTTTTTTGTATTTTTAGTAGAGACGGGGTTTCACCGGGTTAGCCAGGATGGTCTTGATCTCCTGACCTCGTGATCCGCCCGTCTCGGCCTCCCAAAGTGCTGGGATTACAGGCTTGAGCCACCGCGCCCGGCCCAATTCTTTCTTCAGTGTAAACAATAATAGCAATGGGAGCAACAGGCAGCATTTCTGTGGCAGGTAGGTTCTAAGGCCTCCCTGTGGATTTCCTCTGCCAACACTCATGTTTACCCTAATAAGTTGTTTCTATTATAAACTTAAATATTTACTGAACTTCTCCCACCAGTACTTGTTAACTTGAAAGAAGGGGGAGACGAGATAAAACCTTTCTTTTCCTAAGACCTGTCTCCCAAGATAGATGGACGCAGGCCCAAAAGGGCAGAATGGAACATTGTCTGTTTTTTGACCTCCTTCCCACCCTCCAGGGTGCTTCACATGCCTCCTCTGTGCTGGAATCGTCCTGGACACGGGTTAGGATGCATAAAGTCAAGCATCACCAAAATTCCTCTGCTTGTCCTCTTGGCATTAGGCACCGTTTAGGCCCTGCCTCTCCTTCCTTGTCCTCCTTCCTCCCCATCTACCACTATCGGTAGTTTCCCCAGTGCAGCCAGCTGCCTGCTTCTGTGTCTTTGCATATACAGTTCCCTCTGCTCGGAATTCCATCCTCCACCTTGACTACTGACTCCACCTTCCCAGGTCGTCAGCTGCTGCAATGTCCCCTGCTCTGGGAAGCCTCCTGGACTCAGATTGACTTGGGGATATGCCCTGTGCCCCTACTTGTTACTAGCTCCTGCTGCTCTGCCTCTGATCTCTCCCTCCCCTTCCTGCCCTGACACCTCATGGGGTTTTGCCCTGCCCTCTCCAGCCTTTATCCCATTGCCCTGCCTTCATTTACTTCTCTCACCTGAACTACTCCACAGCCTCCTAGCAGATTTGCACCTGGTCCTCAGCTCAACTTTCATCTCCCACTGTTCCCCTCATATTACCTAATTGCATCTCCCCAAATACAACATCTCCATTTTCTGGGTTTTTTGTTATTGTTGTTGTTGTTGTTGTTGTTGTTGTTTGAGGCGGAGTGACGGAGTCTCACTCTGTAGCCCAGGCTGGAGTGCAGTGGCGCAGTCTCAGCTCACTGCAAGCTCCACCTCCCAAATTCACTCCATTCTCCTGCCTCAGCCTCCTGAGTAGCTGGGACTACAGGCACCCGCCACCGCGTCCGGCTAATTTTTTGTATTTTTGGTGGAGACAGGGTTTCACCATGTTAGCCAGGATGGTCTCGATCTCCTGATCTTGTGATCCGCCCGCCTCGGCCTCCCAAAGTGCTGGGATTACAGGCGTGAGGCACCGCGCCCGGCCAACATCTCCATTTTCCATGCAATCCCCTAAAGCACTGAGCCAAGGACTGGAGATGCCTACAATGGTCCTGGTCCTCAAGGGGCTTCCTACCTGCCCCTCCGGCCTTCCCCCACCCAACTACCTAGAACACAAGCAGAGAACCTATGAAAACACAGCAGATCCAACCATTCCCCTGCTTGAACCCTTCGGTGGCCCCTAATGCTCAGAGTGCAAAGTTCAGGAGCACAAGGCGCTTTCTCACCTCCCCACAAACCTCCTGTGACAGCCCCTGCGCCAGCCTTTGCCCAGGATTCTCCCTTGGCGGCAACTTTCCCTGTGGTTCTGCAGCATCACTTTCCAGTCTGGGTCAGAGGCCTCTCATTAGCCTCTCAGCCCCTAAGCCTCTCTCTGTAACTGCACCTGTCACCCTCAAACCATTGTCTGGCTGCCTGTCTCCTCCCACACCGGACCCTGAGCAGAAACAAGGGCTAATCCATTTTTTTCAGCTCCTACCCCTAATGAAATACCCTAAGAGATACTGAAAAATGTTTTTGAATCAATGAGACAAGTCTAATGCTAATAAACAGGAAAATAACAGCAATGTGCTAACAGTGGCTGTTTCTGATAAGCAGAATTTTTGAGTTCTGTTCCTTTTTTACTTCTTGGTATTTCGGTTGTTTCTGTAATGACTATATCTTGCTTTTGCAATAATAAAGGACGCTAAAGGAAACTTCATTTTGAAAATAATACAAAGGGATTCTGCGACTTCAAAGGAAGGGGACTCTCCACGTCCACTCCAGAGAATCAGGAAAGGAGTGTTTAAAACCCGCAGAATTCCTACAAGTGACGTGGGGAGAGCCAGCCAGCCAGGGCGCATGCTGGCCAGAGAGTGAGGTGGGCTCTGGGTCCGGGAGAAGTCAGATCAGTGCTCTGCACAGGGCCTTGAAGGCAGGACGAGGAATTTCGACTTAGGTCCTTGAATCTGGAGAGCTACAGAAAGTTTGTGAGCTGAAGAGAAGCGCTCCGAGCTTGGTATCTGGAGCAGTCCAAGGTAGCAGCGAACACGTCCAAAGACGCAGGAGAGAGGGTGGGGAAGTAGAGAGAAAACAAGCCGTTTACAAACCCTTTTCCCCTCTGGGGCAACTAAACCTCAAGTGCAGGAAGCGCTTGGGGACTGCCCAGCCCTCAGCTATGTTATTATTCGCTGATAGGTACTTGCTAATTACTTCCAAAAGCCTCCCATCTGTCATCCCACCCAGACTGCGCGCTTCTAATTCCTCCTACCCCACATGCTGTGCCCAGTGAAAAGTATGGCGAGCGAGCGAAGGTTTGCAAGGAGACAGCCGAGGGCGAAATTAAGCCAGGCGGCTTCCCTTTAAATCCTCGCAAAGCAGAAGGGCCCTCATTCCGGCAGCAGGCCTTGGCCAAGGGGCCTTTAGCCCAGACGACCCGCGGAGAGTCTCCCAAAGTAGAGAGCCGGGTCGGGCGCCCAGACCAAACACGGGGGAACCGGAAGGGCGAGGCCTCCACAGAAGTCCGCGGTGAAAGTGGCGGGCAGTGGTTGCCTGGAAAGACCCCAAGACGGGCACGGCTGGAAAGGAGGAGGGTGTGGCGGGTGGAGCGTTAGGGCGACTGGCGGGGAAACAGGAGAGGCGGGCTTCGACACGGGCAGCGGGTGGGGGGAGGCCGAGGCGACGCCGGGACCTGGGCGGGGGGGCAGGCGGGGCGGGGTGCGGCCGGGCGGCCGATGGGGCGGAGGGCGTGGGCCGTGAGGGGGGGAGGTGGGCGGGGCTTTTCCCGGGCAGCATGCGCACCGCATGCGGGTCGCGCGAGTGGCACATTTTAAAAGTGCAGCCGGAGACCAGCCCACAGCCGCCTGTATCTGTGTCCAGCCCGGGTCCCGCCTGTCCCAGCTGCGCGCGCCCCTCAGTCCCGCACCCGTTCGACCCAGGCTAAGTTAGCCCTCACCATGCCGGTCAAAGGAGGCACCAAGTGCATCAAATACCTGCTGTTCGGATTTAACTTCATCTTCTGGGTGAGTGAGCGCGACTGCCGCACGCTCCGCTCAGGGGCCACCTGTTCGCGGACCCCGGACACTGGCCGCACCGGGCAGGCACCGGGCGGGAAGAGAGAGCGCCCTGCGGCTGCCAGCTGGCTCCAAGGCCGGGTCCAGAGGCGGGCGGGACGGCCGCGACGGGCGCATTCGGGTGGGGGCTCATCACCGCCCAGCCGGCGTGGGGAGCCGGGCCCTCCTGGGATGGGGCGTGCGGGCGGGTCCTGAGCCCTTTTCCTCGCCTAGGATTTGAGCTGGGCTGTGTGTCTGCTCCCATCCCAAGCCCCTCCAAGTGCCAGAGGGGAAGGCAGGGAGAAGCGGAGCACCCCACTTTGGGCCAAGGCCAAGGAGGACGGTGGGGAGCAGTGTGGCTCGTGGTCGGGTGGGGTCTCCCAGGTAGTAGGGGCGCGAGGAAGGGAGGGTGCGGTCACGGCGAGAGCTCAGCCAAGAGCTGCTCTCACTTTTACACAGGAGCGGAAGGGGTGCCTTGGCCGCGGGTCCGGCCCCGGGACACAGTCCCTGAGAGTCGGGGGCCCCTCCACCCTTGAGGAGGAACCTCGCAGGTCCCGGTTCCCTCAGACTTTGATTCTGAACCACCGTGAGAGCGCCAAACTCCCTGGAAGCTACTGAAAGACTAGCTTGTCTTGATTTCTTTCAAGGATGATAAGTATCTTCACTGGAGAGAACTCTGGGAGTTGGGGAGAGGAGAGGGCAGATACCGATCTGCGCCTCTAGTGGGATGAGTCCTGTGTGTGCATTTCCGGGAGAGATCAGGTGCCAGCCAGCTGCCCGCCCAGGACAGCCTTGGCCTTGCCCCCTCCCCTCCCCGCCAGCCCAGGCGGCCCACCCAAGGCCAGGCAGGGCGCAGAGCGGTCGTTCATCTGGAGAGGCCAACGGGGCCAGGAGCTACAGGGACAGCCACTGCAGGCCACTCAGCCTCTACAAATGGGAAGGCTGAGAGAGGTGACAGAAGCAAGGAATAGGAAACCTTTGTGTCCTTGTTTCTATAGCCACATTCCCTACACACGCATGACAATACTTGCCCCTCTGCAGGCAGGAAGATAGTCTCTGTGCCACTCTCAAGATGGATGTAGAAACAGGTGCATGCCACCAGAGTCTTGTAACAAAAAAAGTGCACTTGGCCAGGCACAGTGGCTCATGCCTGTAATCCCAGCACTTTGGGATGCTGAGGCAGGAGGATCGCTTTCATCCAGATTCAAGACCAGCCTGAGTAACATAGTGCATTAGACCCCATCTCTACAAAAAATAAACAATTAGCTGGGCGTGTTGGCATGCACCTGTGGTCCCAGCTACTCAGGAGGCTGAGATGAAAGGATCACTTGAACCTGGGAAGTCAAAGCTACAGTGAGTCATGATTGCACCACTGCACTTAGCCTGGGTGACAGAGTGAGCCCGGTCTCAAAAAAACAAAACAAAAGAAAGAAACAAAGTGTACTTATTCCCCTGGAGCTGGTCACTGAGATCCTCACAAGCCTCCTTAGGGAAATCTCCTAAGATTTACTCCTCCCCAGAGCTGAAGGGGTGGTGGAACAGATTTCCAGTTTGCAGAGATTGACCTCCCCTAGTTCATCAGTCACCATAACACACGCCCTAGTAAGAACAGCATGTAGGTGTGCTCCTGCCCAACCCTTGACTTGCTTTAAGAAGACCCTGCGGGCCATGGGCACCCCTCCTCCTGTGTTGTCACCCACCCCAGCAACCAGCCAGCTGCCACGCTTAGCTTCTTCCTTTCTTTTTCTTTTTTTTTTTTTGAGAAGGAGTCTCGCTCTGTCTCCCGGGCTGGAGTGAGAAGGAGTCTCGCCCTGTCGCCCGGGCTGGAGTGCAGTGGCCGGATCTCAGCTCACTGCAAGCTCCGCCTCCCAGGTTTATGCCATTCTCCTGCCTCAGCCTCCCGAGTAGCTGGGACTACAGGCGCCCGCCACCTCGCCTGGCTAGTTTTTTTTGTATTTTTTAGTAGAGACGGGGTTTCACCGTGTTAGCCAGGATGGTCTCGATCTTCTGACCTCGTGATCCACCCGTCTTGGCCTCCCAAAGTGCTGGGATTACAGGCTTGAGCCACCGCGCCCGGCCAGCTTCTTCCTTTCACCAATCCCTGGCAGCAGAAAAGTATGTGGGAAGGCAGCTGGCCTCACCCACCCCTGACCTTTGGGAGTTTTCCTCTCCCCTCCCAGGTACAGTCTCTCCCTGACTGTGTTGGTTAGTCCTCAGCTGTCTGCCTAGACTGCATCCAGGTTTGAGACTGCAGGGGAACACAGACTGCCACCGTGTGCCTCCCTACCCCCATCTGCCCCGTGGCATATGCAGGAAGCTGATGCGAGGCTCCCACGGCCAGTGGTATCTACTCTGTCTGTGGCCTGCTGGCCTGCAATCTGTCCATACTGTCCTCAGCCTGCCACCCCACTCGTATTCAGAGGCCCCTACCCATGGCCCCGGCCCAGGTGCAGCTGATGAGCTATGTAGTCTGAAACAGAAATCACTCACACTGGAAATGTTTGGAATGACTTTTGAAGATCGTGCAGTCCAGCCCTCTTATTCATAGTGAGGCGGCAGAGGAAGAGAGATGGGGTGATTTACCCCAGATCATAGAGACAGAGCCAGTATTACAACTCCTGGGGCCTCTACTTTACTTCTGTCCTCTTCGATCTTCATGAGAAGCAGGAAGGTGGGCAGTAGCTATGCTTTCCTGAATTACTGTTCATTTGTCCGGTATCTGGGTCCCTATAGAGATGAAGCCCTCATCCCTAGGAGATGATGTAATGAAAAGGAAGACTGTGGTCGGTCCACTTGTGCAGAGTCTTAGTCTTTAGAGCCTTTCTTGTTCTAGTCCCATGATGTAGCCAAGAGCAGGAAGCATTGTCCTCACTGTACTGACGATCAGGAAACTATTTCCCAGGGAGGTTACGTGACTTATCCTAGATGACAGGGCAGGGTGGTCTCAGAACTAGGTTACTTCACCCAACTGGGTTTGGCTGCTGAGTGGGAACGGGAGAAGGGTGGAATGAAGCTCCCAAAACTCTCTTAAGGAAAACTGTAACCCAAGGGAACTGCTTGGGTGATTATATTGTCACCACATCCGTTTCTCTCTTGAGATCAGACATTTATAAACTTGGCATTTGGAACCTGATGTGGGCCTTGAAAAGCAGGAATTGTGAGGCCAGTGCCCAGCAGTGCTTCACACAGAGGATGCCGAGAGCGGGTGTCCAGCAGGCATCCAGAGAGAGGCCAGCCTCAGTAGAGTAGGATGGTTCTTGGGGGGCTATGCCTCTTCCCTGGCCTGATCTCATCCCCGTGGATCACTCCCTGATGGCCAGTTCTGCACAGCCTGCCCTTCCCAGGTCTGATGGCCACAGCCAACCAGCAAATCAGTTTGTTCTTCCAGCGCCTCCAGAACCAGCCCTCCTAGCTCTATTTTGGTTTCTACATTTCCTTCAGACCTCCGTGCCCGCCCGCCCGCCCACCCCCCAAAAATCAGTTGAGAGGGAAAACATCTTGCTGATGTCCATGTGGTAGACAATACAAGTATTTATCTCCAGCTGAAATGGGGAGCCAGGGTTAGGGCCAGTCCAGTCTAACACTTGCATGTCTGCCCTCTTTCTGGTCAGACAAGGGGAGGAACTCCTTAGGGCAAAAGAGGGAAAGGTTTGGCTGTACTGAGAGAGCCCAGTCCCCTCCCCACCTCCCTCAGCCCCTTTGCGTACTGTCTCTCACCCCTTACTCCCTAATGGAAATAGCAGTGCGGGGCTGGGGGTCTCTTTCCAAGAAACCGTATCCCCTGGACCTAGGGGAGGCTAGTGCGAAACGCAGAGACCTAAACTGGGAATTCAAAGACCTGGATGTGAGTCCAGCTCTGTCCTCAACTCACCTTGAAACCTTGGGCTGGTCACTTCTGTGCTCTAAGCCTCAGTTTCCTCATCTGTAAAAAAATGGCTTGGAACAGATGGTCTCAAAAGGTCCTTTCAGGCTCAGTCTACGAACCCAGCACCCCTCCCCACACCACATGCAGCAACAGGACTTTCCCACACACCCAAAATAGGAACCAGTGTTGGGTACAATGCATGCTACGTTGGTGATGGTCACACTAAAAGCCCAGACTTCACCACTATGTAGCAATGCTACATTCGTGTCCCCTAAATCTATAAATAATAACATAATAAACAAAATACAAGTCACGAATTGGAAATGGGAGATGGATACCAAGGCTTGTCCTCAGAATTCAGCTTTTCTTGACCTTTACCTCTGGAGCAAGAGCCCAGCTGTTGCTTCTCTTTTCTCTTACCACTCAGTTCCCTCTCCTCACCCTGGCTGGGGTCTCTCTCTGAGGGAGTTCTGTGTTCATTGCCCATATACGTTAGTACGTAGCCTAGTGGTCAAAGCACCAATCCTGGGTTACGTGTCTCATCACCAGATAGGACTGGTGACCACCGCACAGGGTTGCTGTGAGAGTTAGATGGGGAACGTGTGTAGTGCACTTAGCATAGTAGATTGCACTAGACGCGTCTTCCAATGGTAGCTCTTGTTACTCACTAGTGGAGAGTGGATTGGGGCCCTGGGGAGGGTGGGAGCAGTTCTCTAGTGTGGAAGTCTAAACCGCAAGTGTGGCCAGGAGGACCCTCGCCATCCACACACCCGCCTCCCTGCCTCTTCCTGTATCAGCGCCAGCTTTTGTCCTGTACATCAAAACCCCGACTCCATTTCATGGGTTGCTACTGCTCATTTGGCTACGGGGAGGCCCCGCTTCTGAAAATAAAATCGCATGTCAGAGAAACCCTAAGGATCAGGATTCTGGATCTGGGCAGGGCTTGGACAAGTTGGGTGGCAGCGGCAAAAGCGCCTCCCCACAGTCTGCCTTTTCCCCCAGAAGCAAGTTGCTGGGACTGTTGCATAAAATGGCTCCCACCTCCAGTGCCCAGACAGCCTGCGCTGGGGCGAAGCTGGCAGGCTTGGGGAGAGGTGAGCTGAGGCCAGGTGTCTGCATCCTTTGCCCAGAATTTTGATGGTCTCTCCCCTGCACCCACAATGGGTTGTGAACAACAAAGACCCGATCTTTTGATGGTGGTAAGGGTTCCTCTGTACATGCTCACACTCACGGTTTCTGGCCCTTTCTTTTCATCGTGGCCCACAGCAGCATTCCAGACCCTGCTCTATTGTGTTCGGAGGAAGCAGCTGCTGGCTCCGGCCCGAATTTGGGAGTGCTTTGGTAAGCGGCGCTCTCTAGGGCCCTGCCAGTACTGACTCTAGATGAGCCCTCTGCGGCTGCTGGGCTCGCAGATTAGCCTTCTCACCCCTTACACACACGGGTCCTGTGTTTGTTTTGTCTGCTTTGTTTGTTTGTTTGTTTGTTTTTGTTTTCGTGTTCTGTTCAATTTTATAAGGAGGCGTAGTGTTTGGACGTGGTTGCAGGGTTGGGTTTGGAACTTAATAATACGTTGGATTTACAAAAGCGCCTCTTCTTCTAAAGAACACGAACCTTGATGGTTCTTGCCTGGGTGTGGTTCTCACCTGGGTGAGCCTGGCTGTGAGGGTAGGGGGCCTGAGGTCACCCCAGCCACAGCTTCTGTGGTCCTACTGGCAGCGTGTTCTAGACAGACCTGTGTGTGGAGCTGGGAAAAGGAGAGTGGAGAAGTTTGAGGAAGCTGCATGTTTATGTTCTGTGTTGCTCCCTCCCCCAGGTTGGGGTCAGCGGGACTTTATTTGGATCTACCTCAGGTCTTTTCAACCAAATCCTTGCAGAAACAGGCTTTACCCCATACATACAGAAGAGCCACGACTTCATTGTTAAGAGTCTGAAAATCTGGGTGAGAGCCCGTCAGACCCATGGCCTCAGAGAGCAGGAAAAATCCTTTGCAACTAGGAAGGAAATTCAGAAGACAAAAAAGTATGGGGAGCTGGAGGTTGGGGGCTGGTCTTTCTACATTTCTTTCTTTCTTTATTTTTTTTTTTTGGAGACAGTTCTCACTCTGTCACCCAGGCTGGAGTGCAGTGTTAACAATCATGGCTCACTGCCACCTCAACCCCCCCCCCCTGCTCAGGCGATCCTCACACCTCAGCCTTCTGAGCTCCTGAGTAGCTGGGACTACAGGCATGTGCCACCACACCCAGCTAACTTTAATTTTTTTGTAGAGACAGGATCTCACTATGTTGCCCAGGCTGGTCTCAAACTCCTAGGCTCAAGCGATCCACCCGTCTTGGCCTCCCAAAATGCTAGGATTACAGGAATGAGCCACTGCGCCTGGCCTACGTTTCTTAAATTTATGTTTTAAGGCCTGACTGCAGATTACTTGCCTGTTTTATTCCACGGAAAAAGTCATGCTGGTCCAGGGACATTCTCATTTTCCATCAAGCGATGGCACGCAGCCGTAGAAAGAACATCCTGTCCCCAGATGAGATAATTTTTTTTGAGATAATTTTATAATAATTATATCTATCTGGTAATTTCCTTCCCCCCACCCCTCCAGAAATACTTAGTTGTGGATAGTTTTTAGGTACTATATCCTGTCATCCTAGTCTAGTATATCTTAACCTTTTTAGGGAAATTCCTTTTGGGAATTCCTTGGAATCAGTACGACCTGCCTCCAGAAAATGGTATGTCTGTTTCTGGAGGCCCATAGACATCTTTTTTTTTTTTTAATTCTTTTTCTCTGTTGCCCAGGCCGGAGTATGGTGGCACCATCATAGCTCACTGCAACCTCAAACTCCTGGGCTTTACACAATCCCGGCCACAGCCTCTCAAGTAGCTGGGGCTATAGCACACAGCACTATACCCGGCTAATTTTTTTGTAGAGAGGGGGTCTCTCTATGTCGCCCGAGCTGGTCTTGAACTCCTGGTCTCAGGCAGCCCTTCAGCCTCAGGACTCCCAAAGCACTGGAATCATAAATGTGAGCCACCACGCCCAGCCTGAACTCACGCTATAAACACTCTGTATTGGTTTTTCTCCCTCAGTTTCCAGACAGCCCCTGCTCTGTCCTGAGTCCCGTATTTCAGCCATAAGAAGCAGGTTGCCTCACCGTTCCCCGGGGGCTGCAGTGGGGGCATAACGGGACTTTGTGAAAGGCATGAGAAACCCTAAATTCCCTGGTCATCCAGTGCGGCTCAGATGGGACAGCTGGCCTCCCACCCATCCGTCTGACCCTCAGCTTAATCATTGCCCAAGGAGTGGTTTTCACTCTCGGTTAGTTTAATGAGTGCTCTGTATTTCTAGTCCACACGAAAAATGCAACTTTATGATCTTCCAGCCAGGTTAGGCCTCTTCGCTTAGCTTTTTCCATAGCTTGGTGCTTCACTTTGTTCAGGAACCGTGGAGGTCCGTCTCTCTTCTCCTTCCCTCCAAATGCAGATGGAAAGGCTTGTCCTCTGAGGACTTGAAGAAAGGAGGAATGTCTCAGGAGGGATCAATTGGGGAGCTAGACTCCCGAGGAGTTGAGAAGCAGCCTGGTTGAGTAACTGGGAAAGGCAAAGCAGCCTGACTTGGAAAGGGGCCCGTGTTAATGTGATTCCAGAGAAAGTCCCTGTGGAGAGAAGTTTGGGGACTACTGACTTGGAGAAAAATCAGAAACCAGGGTCTTAAGGGCCCTTCCTGTTCAATCCTTTTGCCAGGCATTGTACCCACGGGAAGAAATAGTGGTTCCTGTGAGCTCTGTTAGAGAAGTAACCCTTCAGGCCGGGCGCGGTGGCTCACACCTGTAATCCCAACACTTTGGGAGGCCGAGGCGGGCAGATCACCTGAGGTCGGGAGTTTGAGACCAGCCTGGCTAACATGGAGAAACCCCGTCTCTGCTAAAAATACAAAATTAGCCAGGCATGGGGGCGTGCACCTATAGTCCCAGCTACTGGGGAGGCTGAGGCAGGAAAATCGCTTGAACCCAGGAGGTGGAGGTTGCGGTGAGTTGAGATTGTGCCACTGCACTCCAGCCTGGGTGACGAGCGAAACTCCATCTCAAAAAAAAAAAAAAGAAAAGGAAAGAAACCCTTCAGAGCTTACCCAATACACATCCAAGTTTCCAGTGAACACCCCTGGGCAGGCTAAGCAGCCGGTGGCTCCTGCCAAGCCCCCACCTCGGAACCGAGCTTCACAGCTTCAGGTGCCAGTCCCTTGCTGACACTCCTAGTCTGAGCTGTGTGTTATTATCCAAGTGCAGAAACAACACAACACATGGGCATAGGAGAAGATCCTTGACTGAAGCTAAAAATACCATAATAAGGCAGTTTTATTAATTATGAATTTATTAATTCAAAACCTATTCTAGGATTTTAGGGTTTTTTTTGAGATGGAGTCTCTCTCTGTCACGCAGGCTGGAGTGCAGTGGTGCAATCTCGGCTCACTGCAAGCTCCGCCTCCCAGGTTCACTCCATTCTCCCGCCTCAGCCTCCCAAGTAGCTGGGACTATAGGCACCCGCCACCACACCCAGCTAATTTTTTGTATTTTTAGTAGAGATGGGGTTTCACTGTGTTAGCCAGGATGGTCTCTATATCCTGACCTCATGATCCGCCTGCCTAGGCCTCCCAAGTGCTGGGAGTCACCGCGCCCAGCCTGTTTTGTTTTGTGAGATGGAGTTCACTCTTGTCACCCAGGCTGGAGTGTCATGGCACCATCTCAGCTCACCACAACCTCCGCCTTCTGGGTTCAAGCGATTCTCCTGCCTCAGCCTCCTGAGTAGCTGGGATTACAGGCACCCACCACCACACCTAGCTAATTTTGTATATTTGGTAGAGACGGGGTTTCTCCATGTTGAACAGGCTGGTCTCAAACTCCTGACTTCAGGTGATCCACCCGCCTCAGCCTCCCAAAGTACTGGGATTACAAGCGTGTAGTTTAATTTCTTTTAAATCTAAATTGATTGAGTCTATAGTATAATAATATAGTGTACTGATTCATTAAAACTCTAGATGAAAAGATCAGCAAAATCATAGTATTTGTGAACTCATTCTTGCTTTTTTTGTTGTTTGTTTGTTTTGAGACAGAGTCTCGCTCTGTCCCCCAGGCTGGAGTGCAGTGGCATGATCTTGGCTCACTGCAACCTCCGCCTCCCAGGTTCAAGTGATTCTCCTGCCCCAGCCTCCCGAGTAGCTGGGACTACAGGCATGAACCACCACGTCCGGCTAATTTTTGTATTTTTAGTAGAGACAGGGTTTCACCATGTTGACCAGGCTGGTCTTGAACTCGTCACCTCAGGTGATCCACCCACCTCTGCCTCCCAAAGTGCTGGGATTACAGGACTTTGTGAGCCACTGCACCAGGCTCATCGTAGCTTTTCAAGTCAATAGAAGTCTGGTGTTTGAATCCACGTCACGTCTTCCCTTCTAGGTGTGCAGTTGGGGTGCACTAGTGTGCATCCACACCCCAGATTCATGCCCAACTCCATTGGATGCTTTCCAGGTGGGGAGTCGTCCATACCTCCCTCAGCCGCCCCATTCCTAGAGACTGGACGCCCTTCCCACTAAGACATAGTCCTCCTGCTCTCCGTGGTGCAATGTAAACATCTTCTTTCTCGCGACGTGGGGCTGTGGATTTAAATTTATTACTGTTAAGCTCAGATGTTTTAAAGCTTCCTGTCTACAAGCCTGAGAAAATCTCTTCATACTCTCCTTTCCTCCACTCTAGACAAAGTGTAGCCCTGGCTCCCTAAGGCATACAACCCTTTAGAGACCCAGACTGCTAATTTCTTCCTTTTCTTTCTTTTTTTTTGGGGGGGGGGACAGAGTCTCGTTCTGTTGCGCAGGCTGGATGGAGTGCAGCGGCACAATCTCGGCTCACTGCAACCTCTGCCTCCTGGGTTCAAGCGATTCTCATGCCTCAGCCTCTGGAGTAGCTGGGATCACAGGCATGTACCACCATGCCTAGTTAATTTTTGTATTGTTAGTAGAGATGGGGTTTCGCCACATTGACCAGGCTGGTCTCGAACTGCTGACCTCAGGTGATAAGCCTACCTCGGCCTTCCAAAGTGCTGGAATTACAGGCCTGAGCCACTGTGCCCAGCTGGGACTGCTCATTTCAAATAGAAATTAGATTCTTTTCCAGGATGGGGAGGGACACTTCGGCCTCCTTTGTCATGGGAAGCTGTCACTCACCTCTAGGACTCCGGGGTGTGTCTTGAGAGCTCAGGGCTATAACACAGAGGCCTGTGCTGATGTCGTCATGTTCCTCTGCCCTTTGCTGGCAGGATGGTTCTGGGGAAGGGCAGAGGCTCTGGGTCCCACTCTGGGGCTGTTTCCACGGGGTTTGGAAGGACCATGGCCACTGAACGGGCTGCGGCCCCATCTACGGACGCAATACCAATAGGCAGCTGCAACAGTGCAGCCAGGGGGAGAGGAGGGTGTGCGAGTTACCCTGGAGAGTCCTTTCCCAGAGCGCTGCCTCTGTCCACGCTGACTAGATGACCAGTAGAACCAAGGGTGTGGCTGAAGCTCTCAGGCCAAAGGCCAGGGAGAGGAAGCACCAGCTATTTTTTTAGACTCTGTTCATTGAGCGCCCACTCCCCCCACCACCCCCGAGTGAGGCCAGGCGTAGGTGGCACCTCCAGCCCAGGTGGTCCCTGCAGCTGCCTTGCTATCGGGGAGGAGGCGGGCATCTGCAAGCTGCCTTCCTTCCTGTGCAGATGGACTCCCTTGGGGCCTTTAAAGATGGAAAACACCACTTTGAAATGGGATTAGATATGAACGGGGGGAGAAGGGGCAAAAGGGAAAAATTCTGGCTTCAGAATAGAATAAATGGATCAAAAACACAAACAGCTTAACAAAGTAATTAAGAATGTGGGCTCTGCAGTCAGACCATTCTGGGTTCAAGTTCTAACTCTGCCACTTACATTCTGGGTTCAAGTTCTAACTCTGCCACTTACTTGCCCTGTGATCTCAGTTCAGCAGCTTAACTTTTGTGCTCCAGTTTTTTTCATCTAAAAAATAGAAAATACTATTACCTACTTGGCGGGCCTATTGTGAAAATTAAATCGTTCCAGGGAAGTACTTAGGGTGGGGTGTGGAACATAGATAGCAAATATTTGAGTGTTTGCTGCTAGTAATTAGATGACCTCATATGAAGAAGGAGCTCCTGGCACAGGGGTAGGGCAGGTGATAAGTTAGACAAGAGTTTGGGGATCTTGGCCTCCCTTGCTGGCTTGGGGCTTGGAAGATCCCATGTTGGAAAAGGAGGGCCGTTCCACCAAGCGGGGCCAAAAGTGCTTTTAACCCACCCTGCCACTCCAGGCACCACATGGCATTGCTTGAAAACTGTCAAGGAAGGAGCATCTCCCACCACTCAGGGCCACGCACACACGTGGTGGCCAGCTCTGCAGATGGAATGAGAGCAAGCTGCTGCAAGTGGCTAGAGTGTGTCAGCAAGTGTGTGTGCAGTCATCGCCAGACAACTCGGCGAGGCATACACAATGGAAAACAAATGTGTGGTATTCTGGAATGTAAAGCAAAACATCCAAAACAATCCCCCACATCAGATGATTTTGGTTAAGATCAGAATGCCTGCTTTCAGCGGAAAAGGGATTTATGGGCTGGCCACCGTATGCTACGCGTCTGGCAAGCAGGCAGTGGAAACTTGAAATGGGATTTCTTGTTTAGAAAGAGGTTACCTTGGGCCAGGACCTCCCTTCCAATGAGCCCCAGCATCCTAACGCCAGCACACTTTGCTGAAGCTTTTCTCCTCTCCACCGCAGAGGAAGGGCTCCAGGTTTCTAAATGATGCTGACTTTGTCCTTGAAAGGAGGGAAGATTTCTCAACTCTTGAACTTGTTCAGACCAGGTAGCTGCCTAATTTCCAGAAAGGTATGCTGAGAAAAAGCTTATGGAGTTCCTCATCCTCTGCCACACCCTGGAGAGGGGACCAAGCTGTCTCCCTTCTATCAGGGAGGAGACAGGCCAGCAGGTAACTGATGTTTGCGTGGCATGTGCTGTGCACGGGACAGAGCAAGAGTGCTGACAGCTGGGTCACTCATGCCTGCTCTGTGACCATGGGCAAGTCGCTTTACCTCTCGGAGCCTGTTTCTTCATCTCTCACAGGGATGATACTAACTAGCTTTCAGGCTCTAAAGCAGCCGACTAAGAATCAGAAGGAGCAACAGGACCTTATAGTGTCATTCTAGCCACCTCCCTGGGGAAACTGTCATGCATTGCATTGCTGTTGCTCCCATAGGGAATGTTCTCCTGTAAAGTAATGCCCCGGACCAGCGTGAGGCCAGGCTCGAACATTTACACACAACTGAGCCAGGCATAGCAAGGTGGTGGCACCCAGGCTATAACTGTCTAGGGCCACCTTCCCCCTTCCACCCAGGAGCCCCCCAGCTGCACTAGCACCCCTGGAAAGGGAGGCCACAGAGTCAGTAGGCAGACTAAGCATGTGCTTAGGACACCAACCATGCAGGTAGCTCAAGGAATCCAGGGAAATAGGCACTTTTTTGAGCTTTATCTTACAAGTTCAACTTTTTTTATGTTGAATTGTATGGGTTGTGGGGTAGGGACTGTGATCTTCCAAGTGTCCAGAGCACTAAATGGCCACAGAAGGCAGAAGTTGGCCTCCCCAGGGACCTGGCTTGTCATGAAATGTTGGGTTTAAGTGTTTGGGTGGACCCCTCTCCCCAGCCTGCCCTTATGGTGTAAAAGAGCAACATATAATAGCAGGGGCCATTTATGACCCAGGGACATTGCTGGGGTTGCGGGGAGTGGGCCAGGAGCAGGCAGGGAGTTGTTGTGATAGAAATGCCGATTCCCGTGGGGAGACAGCAAATTAGTGACACTCCTTAAGCCTCACTTTCCTTATCTGTGTAATGAAGGTAATAATACAACCAGTGTCTTATGATTGTTACTGGGACTAATGGGATATGTAATGTAAAGCTATTATATGGGCCTGGCTCACAGGCAGAGCTCCTGTGTTAGCTTCTGCTGCTGTTGCTGTAGTTGTTGTTACTGGTACCCTTCCTTAACATTTTTCACAGTTTGAGATTGTCTAAATGTTCACATTCATCCATATTTTCTCACTTCAGTTCATGAAACCACATCACACAAGATGACTCAAAGCTGAAATCTACCTCCCGTCTTTCTCCCTCTCAAACACGAATTGGAGGACGTATCTTTCCATCTGTCTATAAAACACTCATTTCTGAGACATCCCCAGTTTGGGGAAGACGGAGCAAGAGGAGAATCCGTTTTGCACTTTGCTGGAAACGCCTGTAAGAATGCCCCATTGGCAGAGACTCGCTTTGTGGAGCTCAACTTGGAAATTAATTTACAATGGAAATTGAAGGAAAATCTACTTCATATCCATACCAGGAAGGGTGGCCTCAAGGCTTCTCCTTCAGTTCACTCCTTGTGCCTCCCAAAACGAAGTTGATTCTTCATACGTAGAATTTTCTGGACACCTAGAACACCCACACCCAGAAACCAGGTCCCAGAGAGATGCAGAGCCACAGTCACCATTGCTTGTGTAGACACTGGGGGTTGGAAGTGGAAGGAAGGTAGCACCTGAGGGTGCAGCTTCCCAGGGACCACCACCTCTCCCAGCCTCAGTGGAGGGAGACAAAAACAAACCCAAGGGAGAAGCTACTGGTTGGCCTCTTCCCTCTCTCCCTCTTGGCCCTCACCTAGGCCAGGGTCAACAACCTGAATCGAAAGTGTCTGTTGTCAGGCTGCAGCAGGCAGGGAAACCCTGTCACCAAGTTAAGGTTTAAGTCAGAGCATTTTCCCAAATTCAGTATGTCCAAGCCTCCCACTTGTCCCCCAAGAAAATTTCTCAGGGATTGGCATCTTTCCCGGTCACCCCCTGGCCAGTGAGGAAGCACCGCGCATTGAGAAGAGCATAGCTTTGAGTTGTGTATATGGAGCTGGTTCCATTTGAGCTCTGCCTCTTCTTGACTGTGTCTTTTTGAGTGAGTTGCTTAAAATCTCTGAGCCTGATTCATCCATAAAATGAGGGCGATGAGAGGATTCAGTGAGAGACTGTACATAAACCACCTCCTGTAATGTGGCGGGGGCGTGGGTCCTTGTACATAGTAATGCCTACTGTGAAATTGCTACTATGGTGTTCTTTATTTTCCCTAAGCTAGATAACCTACAATTTGACCATCAGCCTCTTTTTTTTTTTTTTTGAGATGGGGGTCTCACTTTGTCTCCCAGGCTGGAGTGCAGTGGTGCCATCTCATCTCAGCTCCCTGCAGCCTCGACCTCCTGGATTTAAGCCATCCTCCTGCCTCAGCGCCCCCCCCCCCCCCCCCCCCCCCCGCCCCGCCCCAAGTAGCTGGAACTACAGGCGTGTGCCACCATGCCCAGCTAATTTTTTGTATTTTTTAGTAGAAATGGGATTTGACCGTATTGTCCAGGCTGGTCTCCAACTCCTGAGCTCAAGCAATCCACCCCCCTCAGCCTCCCAAAGTGCTAGGATTACAGACCTGACCATCAGCCTCTGAGTGTATTCTATGGAAAACAAATGTTTTTCTAGAGTTCAGGAAGGATTGAGGAGAAGTCCAGTGTCGTGCATAACAGTGGGCTGGCCTAGGGAGCACAGCCGGCTGCAGAATTTGGCGGGGAGGATCTTACCAGGACTGCCCGGCTGCAGGCTGTGGGAGCCTCTCACGGGCCCACTGAGTCATCAGGGCCTGCCTGTTACCGGAGGAGAGTTCACACAGGCAGGGCCTGGGTGAACTGGGAGCCAAATGCAGGTTCCAACTTGAGCCCTTTACCATGACTTCCTGGCTCAGTAGTTTCAGTACAGAGTTGTCCAGCCACTCTCTCTCCTTTCTTTTTTTTTTTTTTTTTTTTTTTTTTTGAAGCGGAGTCTCGCTCTGTCGCCCGGACTCTGGAGTGCAGTGGCCGGATCTCAGCTCACTGCAAGCTCCGCCTCCCGGGTTTACGCCATTCTCCTGCCTCAGCCTCCCGA
>NW_016807690.1:2073550-2118241 GCF_001698545.2 Rhinopithecus bieti
GGCCGTCTCGGCCTCCCAAAGTGCTGGGATTACAGGCTTGAGCCACCGCGCCCGGCCTCTCTCCTTTCTTAACTCTTCCTGCCTTCCCACCTCTCTGTATCCTCACCCTTAATGGTCACCACGCCGCAGTTCCAAGGTGACCCCAGGTGCGCTCCCCGTGGCTTCACAGTGCTGGTTAGAGCATTTGAGCTCCCACTCTCCAGATCGGAGTGTAAAGCAGCAGGGTCCAGTCCTGCTCCCTCATTGGGCTGGGTGTTGAGCTCTCCCTTACACCTGCGGAGCACCTCCAGCTCAGAGGAAGCTCACACCTCCCATCCATGCCTCAGGCTTTTCAGCACTAGCATTTAGAAAGCTATTATCTGGGTTCAGAACCCCCAGAGAGAGCTTTTCTCTCTCCTTCCTGATTGTTGGTGTGTAAACGAAGGCCTAGAGTAGTGGTTCGTAAACTTGAGCATGATGAGAGTCACCTGGGGAGGTGTTGGAAAACAGTGCCGGCCCAGTCCCACCCGTTTCACTGAGTGGGTCTAGGAGGGAACTGTGAATTTGCCTGTCCAGGTTCCTGGGTCATCCTGCTGCTGGTCTGGGGTCACTTTGAGAGCTGCTGGACTGGCATAGATTAGAGTTTCCTGGGTTGCCTTTGAGGATAAGAATTTCTGAAGATTTGAGCACTGCCTTCAGACAGGAGCTCGGTAGAAGTCCCAAGAACAGAGTTGTCTAGAGAGGAGAGATGGCCCCCCAGGATGCGCCTGACCAACCAGTCATACATACAAAAGGGAACTCAGGTTCTCTAGGGCTGTGATCTCTGAGGCTTTTCAACTTGGCTGTAGTAAAACTAAAGTTACTAATATGCCCTGTTGTCATGTAGAAATTCCGCCATGAACTATCACAGTAGTTTACTTGTGATGCTTAAGGAGAGCAAGTTGTAGCGGTTTTTTCTGCTGATTACAGCGGAGTTCAGTTTTCTTGTTGCTGGTGTTTACTGTGTGGTGGGGCTGGATAAGGGAGCACCCCAAGACCTCTAGTCCTGCCCGAGTGGCTTTGCCGTTCCAAAGACAACAGCCCCAGCCTTCATTTGGAGGTGGGGGAGGAGGACACAGGGTTGGAGGAGGTGTGGGCATCGGGATCCTGTTTGTTCTTGCTGGCACTGCCTGGCCCGGCTTCCTGAGGAGTGAATCAGCCCATCCAAGGCTTGGCATGCAGTAGTGAGCCAAGGTTGCCATGGAGATGGGCGAGGCCCAGAGCCCACAGGTCTGGGTGGCCTGACTTGTTTTTAAATGTTGAAGTCTGTGCGAACACAGAGGGCTATCTCCACTTCTGTGGCTTTCTTAAAGCGTGACTGGTATTCTGGGGTCTGGAAAACTGCTTCTGGGGGAAGCTTGCATCCCCAATATTTGGTGTGTTACTTACTTCCTGGGTGCCATGGACAACTATGACTAATGGTCTCCCAAGTTTAGTAGATTACAAAAACGAAAACCAGGGCTGACAAGCATCTTACTGAAGGAGAGTAATAAAGAGGCCAAGGTTTTCTTTCCTGCCCAACCCAGGAAAATCCCCTCCCTCTCTGTTATCTGCTGCTGTAATAACTCCTTTCAGCAGGGTTAATTTGCCCACGGAAGCAGTTTGTGATCCCAGGGAAGGGCAGAAGCCTAAAATCTGAGCCAACAGTTTCCCTTAAACCTTCCTTCCCCACTTTTCTGTGGTCATTCCCATCCAGTCTTAGTGGAGCTCTGGATGGCAGTTTGCGGGTGTGAAGCGGATAAATTTATCCATTTTCCTCCACTACCCAGCGCTCACACAGACTCCCACAGAAACCAGAAAACAGAACCCCAGTGTCCTAAATTCCCCTGCTGCCACCCAGCCGCCTTCTCCGATCACGGGAGGACACAACAGCCGTCCACAGAAGGCCCATGAATTGCCCCACTGTCACCTCACGTCTTTCTCAAGGTTTATTATTATTGTCGTTTTTTTTTTTCCCTATGGAATCCAGCTGGCTGTAACACTTCACAGTTTTCAGAATGTTTTACATGCATCACTTTATTTAATCCTCACCCTCAACCTGTGTTGAAGGCAGGACAGCTATCATAGTGTATTTTTTCGCAAATGAGGACTGTAACGTTCAGAGAAGCTGAGGAAAGTGTGTAGTGTCAGAGCGCTCCTAGGTAGCAGTGCCAGAATTAGAGCCCAAGTTTATCTCTGTCACCATCCAGTCATTCTCAACAGAGGTGTGCAGTAGAATCCCGGGGAGCACAAAGAGTCCCCTGGGATTGTTGAGGCAGGTGCATGTTTAGAAATCCCCCAGGTAGGCTGGGCGCCGTGGCTCACACCTGTAATCCCAGTGCTCAGGAGGCCAAGGTGGGTGGATTGCCTGAGCTCAGGAGTTCGAGACCAGCCTGAGCAACATGGTGAAACCCTGTCTCTACAAAAAAAATTTGAAAAAAAAAAAATTAGCCATGTATGGTGGCTTCCACCTGTGTTCCCAGCTACTTGAGAGACTGAAGTAGGAGGATCGCTTGAGTCCGGGAAGTAGAGGTTGCAGTGAGCCGAGACTGTGCCACTGTACTCCAGCCTGGGCGACAGATTGAGACCTGTCTCAAAAAAAAGTATTTCCCGCCGGACACGGTGGCTCAAGCCTGTAATCCCAGCACTTTGGGAGGCCGAGACGGGCGGATCGCGAGGTCAGGAGATCGAGACCATCCTGGCTAACATGGTGAAACCCCGTCTCTACTAAAAAATACAAAAAACTAGCCGGGTGAGGTGGCGGGCACCTGTAGTCCCAGCTACTCGGGAGGCTGAGGCAGGAGAATGGCGGGAACCCGGGAGGCGGAGCTTGCAGTGAGCTGAGATCTGGCCACTGCACTCCAGCCTAGGCAACAGAGCGAGACTCCGTCTCAAAAAAAAAAGAATTTCCCCAGATGATTGTGATGCCCACCCCATATAGAACCAGGCCCTAGGTGGTACAGCTGTGCGGGTAACAGCTCACTATTCTTTCTATTAAGCCACCTGTCCCTTGCTGAAAATTGTGTATCATTTTGACCATGGGCTCAGCAGAGTGACCAAGCAGCCATTGCTTTTCCAGGTGGACAATGGGAAGTTGGGAAGAAAGTTATCCCTCCTTCCTGGACTCCATCCACTCACCACTGCCCACCTCCAACCCCTCCCAAAGTGGCAGATGTGGCCACCTCAAGGCTAAGGCAGTCCTCAGCAAGAAACCACCATGAACAATGATCTGCTCCCCACTTTCTGGGCTTTCCAAGACAGCTGAATAGAGGAAGCGTAACAAATATTTTGTCCTTTTTAAAAAATGGGCTGGGTACAGTGGCTCATGCTTGTAATCCCAGCACTTTGAGAGGCCAAGGTGGGTGGATCTGCTGAGCCCGGGAGTTCGAGACCAGCCTGGACAACATGGGGAAACTTCATCTCTACAAATAATTTTAAAAATTAGCCAGGCATGGTGGTGTACACCTATAGTCCCAGCAACTCAGGAGGCTGAGGTGGGAGGATCACCTGAGCCTAGAGAGGTCGAGGCTGCAGTGAGCCATGGTCACACCACTGCACTCCAGCCTGGATGACAGAGTGAGACCCTGTCTCAAAAAAGAAAAAAAAAAGCGTATGGCCAGTCAGGTCATATTACAGAAGAGGGGACCTGGAGGAAAAGGGGGCCCATGCCAAGAGCACCCAGTTTGTTTGCCTACAAAGGATTTTTCTTTCAAGTAGGATTTGTCCCATAGGCAAACTTGGCTTCTCCCACCTGGGGAAGTGGTATGCAGTACGCCCTCCCCCTCACTGAAACCACCTTCTTCATTCAACCCACTGCTCTTTTCCTCTTCTTCTGGGTTACCCTTCTCCTTTTCAGCACACTTACTTCAAGAATTTCCTTCAGGAAGCCAGGCTGTACATACGAACCTCCCCGGGTTCTAACTGGAACTGGTTTTGCACACTTGGCATAGGGTCTCCAGAGCAGCCAGGTGCCCCTAAGCTCCATTACACTTCGATGTTTTTTGTTTAATCCTCCTTTGAAATTGGAAATGTTTCCTTTGACTCCCGGTGTGTGTTTCGGTATAAGATTTCTGAACCTGTCCCTGCAGCAAGATTTTGCAGTGTGAGTCACTGAAATTCTCATCTTTGCGTGGGAGCCTTTGGTGAATTGTGCTTTCAGTGGTGAGTGGGTGTGGCAGGGGATGACCGGGACAGTGTTTGACTGGACTCCTTTGAGGGATGGGGTGCTGGCAGAGTTGCAGATAAAGACTGAGGACAGCAATGCATGGGTTGTTTGTTGTTGTTGTTGTTGTTGTTTTTGGAGACAGAGTCTCGCTCTGTCACCCAGCCCGGAGTGCAGTGGCTCGATCTCGGCTCACTGCAACCTCTGGCTCCCAGGTTCAAGTGATTCTCCTGCCTCAGCCTCCCAAGTAGCTGGAATTACAGGCACACGCTGTCACACCCAGCTAATTTTTGTATTTTTAGTAGAGACGGGGTTTCACCGTGTTGGCCAGGCTGGTCTTGAACTCCTGACCTCAAGTAATCTGCCCGCCTTGGCCTCCCAAAATGCTGGGATTACAGGCGTGAGCCACCGCACCCAGCCTGCATGGGCTTTTTATAAACTTGGTTTTCAAAAGTCTGTCTAAGGATTTGCCCATAAGTCACACTGGGACATGTTTCACCAACAGAAAAAGAAATCATTGTCATTCCCCAAATATTCCCCAACCAACCTTCATAGGTCTTCCTTAGTATCTTCTCTGGGTAAATAATTGTTCTTTGTGGTTTCTTTTATTTTTCTTTTCTTTTCTTTTCTTTTATTTTTGAGACAGAGTCTCACTCTGTCACCCAGGCTGGAGTACAGTGGCGTGATCTCAGCTCATTGCAAGCTCTGCCTCCCGGGTTCACGCCATTCTCCTGCCTCAGTCTCCCAAGTAGCTGGGACTACAGGCACCCGCCACCACGCCCAGCTAATTTTTTGTATTTTTAATAGAGACGGGGTTTCACCGTGTTAGCCAAGATGGTCTCGATCTCCTGACCTCAGGCGATCCACCCACCTCGGCCTCCCACAGTGTTGGGATTACAGGCGTGAGCCACCGTGCCCGGCCTCTTTGTGGTATCTGACTCTTATGAGACGTTAGAAAATGGATCTGGATAAAAGGTCTGGCGGGAAAGGAATCTGGTCCAAATGAAGAGGATGCAGGAGAGGAGAGCTGGGTGGGTTTCAGATAATTTTTCACTGAAGTAGTCATTCATTCATGGAGTAATTATTTACTAATGACCATCTGTCCAAAGCATGTATGGGGCAGAGGAGATAAAAGAATGACTCAGAGGTCCCCCGGACCTCAGGGAGCTTGTGCTCTGCTGAGACAGGAGGCAAGCCCCAGATAGAGGAAGGGCAGAGAGTGCGAAGCGCGGATGCTGGAGAGGACAGGACGGAGGGGACACTGGCCTGCTCACGTGCTTGGCTTGCTCGGGGATTGCATTTGCTGTTTGCTTGGAGGAATGGGGGAAAATGGGTGGGGCAGCAGCAGGCTTGGCTTAGGTGACCACGACAGCATTCCAGCAGGAGGGACTTGTACTAGCAGAGGCACAATGCATGAGGCTTAACTCAGGAAACTTGGAGAGGTTCGTCTAAGGAGCAGACAAGGAGGAGGCAGGGTTCAGTGGTGTCAGCTGCTGCGGGATCCCAAAACATGAGGATTCAGCAAAAGTCTTAAGACTTGCAGCCCCTTTCGGGTTGGGAGAGAGGCGGTGACGAGCCAGTGAGAACTTGGAGGTAGTTAAGCCGCCCCCTCAGGGGTGAAAGGAAAGCAGAGAGCACCCTGAAGGAGCTGCGAGGTTGAAGAAAAGAGGGTTCTATTTTTGGTTTTGTTCTGTTTGGATTTTTAGGTTAGGGAGACCTGCCTGTGTCTTCGCAAAGCTCAAAAAAGTGGCAGAGGCAGACCTGCACGGTCAGGAAAGAGGTTAATTAATGGAGCAGGTTCTTGAAGGAGACAGGAAGCTTTGAAAGAGAGAGGCCTCTGCTTCTTTATTGTTTTATACACTTTGCTTTAGGATAATTTTAGATGTACAGAAAAGTGGCAGAGATAGTGTAGCCAATTCGCTCACCCTCCTCCCCAGTTTCCCCCATTGTGCTGTCTCATATTACCATGTTTCATTTGTCACAACTAGGAAACCACCGTTAGTGCATTCTGTTAACTGAGCTCCACACTTACTCGGATTTCACTAGTTTTTCATGTAACATCCTGTTTCTATTCTAGGGTCCTATCCAGGACACCACAGGACAGTTGTCATGCCTCCTCAGTCTTCTCTGGGCTGTGATAGTTTCTGTCTTTCCTTGTTTTCCATGACCTTGACGGTTTGGAGAAGGACTGGGCAAGTATTTTGTAGACTGTGCTCAGTTGAGGTTTGGCTCATGTTTTTCTCCAGGCCTAGCACCAGTGAAGAAATGAAGAAATTTCCAGTAAAACAATGGGAAAAAGTGACCCTTTTCCTCTCGGCCCTCTCAAAGGGATGGAACCATGTTTTTGGCCAGATAGCAAAGGAGCTTTTCCCAGCAAAACCAGAATGTTTCCATTTGGATTTTCTTGGAAACAAAAGAGGAAACCATGGGCAGGGCCGCGGGCTGGGGGTGGAAGCTCTGGGCTCTCTCCTGCATCTCCACCCGACCAGCTGGGGATACTGCAGGCTGCCATCCTCTCTCCACAGCCCTGGGAACAGGGCCCTGTCTCTCTGAGCATCCGTGTCAAACCTGCTCTGCTCCCGCGATGGTGGGCTGGAGTGGGGCAGCCATCGAGGAGATTGCGTGCTCAGCATGCCGCCATGTCTGCTAATTAACCTGGGAGGAAGCCATCGACCCCTTGGCCTCCTGGACCCCTATATTCTCATTTATGGAGTCCCTGAATAATTGACTTGGCGCCGTCTTTTAAGGGTTAAAGCTGTCTTTGTTTCTTGCCGCTGGCCCCTCCCATTTAGTTTCTCCTGTTATTAAAGTAGCTGAAGCTGGGTGCAGTGGCTCACACCTGCAATCCCAGCACTTTGGGAGGCTGAGGCAGGAGGATTGCTTGAGGCCAGGAATTTGAGACCAGCCTGAGAAACATAGTGAGACCCCTGGCTCTACAAAAAAAAAATAGGTTTAAAATATTAGCCAGGATTAAGGGCATGCACCTGTAATCCCAGCTACTCAGGAGGCTGAGGTGGGAGGATGGCTTGAGCCCAGGAGTCCAACACTACAGTGAGCTATGATTGCACCACTGCACTCCAGCCTGGGTGACAGAGCAAGACCCTGTCTCAAAAACTAAAGCAGCTGGGGTGAAAGCCAGATGGGGGGCGGAGAGCCCCTCTATGCCGCACCAGAAAGTGAGTTCTCCTGGAAAGTACTTTAGAGCGCCTTAGCGCTGCCTGACAACCGTGAAAGCCATTATTGGGTGGCACTGATTATACAAGTTTTGTGACCCTGCGACCCCAAGCCATTGTGACTCAGCCAACTGGAGCAATTTCTCCAACAGTGTTATAGAAAATGGGGCAGCTAATGGTTCACATAGCATCCCCTCTGGCCAGTTAACTCAGTCATTCTATCAAAAAAGGCAGCAGGGTTTACTCCTGATTTTTGTGAGCCAAGTGCTCCCAGTCATGCCCCTGGCCCTCCCTTTTCTCTGGGTTACTTGAACCTTTCTCCTCTCTTATTGTGAGTTGTTAAGCCTATGAGACCGAGACCTATGACAGCTTTTCCCATTTTTCCAGAGCCAGCTGCTCTTTCTTCCTGGTTGTAGTGAAATGTTGTAGCTTTGACAACCAAGCAGCATGGTGTAAGGTTTAAGGTGGGGTCCGAATGCAGGGGACTCCTGACTCCCGGCTTGGCCTGGCCCTTGGCCAAGATAAGACCTGAGAGCTTCCTTTTCCCTCATGGTTCCAGTTCTCCAGCCCAGCATCCTTCTTACCACCTGTGCACAGAGACCAGATCAATGACTCAACTTAATGTATTGACTCAGGGTCCTTGACATTGGGGCTTTCTATAAGATGGAAGGGGCCTTACCCCTGGAGCTTCCACTGGGGTACCCTGTCATCATCCGAGCATGGAACATTCCCAGAGATGCAGCTCCTGCCCATGAGCGGCTGCTGTGCAGAGCGTAGCTTTACCTCATCTTACAGCTTAGTTCCTTGGCAGGCCTGGGATTGTTTTCATTCTTTTCTGCAACTCACTTAGGAGTTTTCCCAGCAGATAAGGGGTGGGGTCATAACTTCACTCATCAGGGAAGGTAAGATGACTTGGAGATAATTGCTTGATAAGCACAAGCTTAGAGCAGAAAGGACAGTAATGAGCACTGTCTCACTATCTCCCTGTGCCGCAAGAGCATCACAAGACCAGGGTGAGAGGGGAGGACCAGGATGAGAAACAGGTTGTGGCTAAACGTGGACCAAAATTGAGCTCCGTGGACCAAAATCGAGCTCCGGCCTACAGTTTTCAGGTTAACACTTTCATGTCCAGAAGGTGGCCAGCAGCCTCAGTCTTCCATTCCCAGGGGTCTGACTGGGCCTCCATGGGGTTGGGGTGGAAGGAGGGAAGGTATCACCTTTGTACTTTTAACACTCAGGGACTCGGGGACCCAGGCCAGGACTTGCCACCTACAGAGTCAAGAGCCACTCAGTGTGTGTTTGTGTAGTCCCTTGTGTACGTAGATTCAAGCCACATAACTCTTCTAGCCCAGAAGGCTCCCAGCAGGGCCCGCCTCCCCGCCTAAGCCGACTGCAGTGCTCCTGGCGGTCGGGGAACCCACAGTCTGAATGCGAGTACCCTGTTTGGTCCAGGACAGTGGAGACTCACGCTTCTCCCCAACCAAGCAGTGATCTGCTTGCTGCCTTTGGATTAGGCCAGGAGACCCTCCCTCACTGGCCTTTTATTAAGAAGGAAAACCGGACCCGTGTTTGAACTCAGAGCTCTCAAGTTCATTTTAACACTAAAGTTCCTGTGCCTGTGTGAGTTTTTATCCTCTGCCTTGTCTAGCCGCGGGGCATGTGGTGGTGTACAGTCCTTACCAGTGTTTGGAGCTGCCTGCCCTAAGGTGGGGCTGAGAGGCTGAGAAGATGCTGAGCCACAGTCCACAGGCTGGGGAGTGCAGGGCTGGTGGGGCTTCACGCTGGTAAAGTGAGGTTGTTCTCCCGGAGCCCATTTGGTACCTTCCTCTTCAGATGCACTTCTGATATTAACTCCTTTATTCTTTAGCCATACCTAAAAGGCAGGGAAGGGCCGCATCTTACAATCCCTGCTTTACAGATGGGAACACTGAAGCAATAGAATATGAAGCCAGACTCTGCAGCCCCTCGTGGCGGAAGCACACCTGCCTGGCAGGACAAATCTGCTTATGTTCCTGGGGGGTAGGTGAGGTTGTGACTGCTGCAGGCGGAGGTCTGGGTGGCCCTTCCCAGTATTTCCACCTCCTCTGTCCACCCAACACGCCCGCACTCACTGCCATATCGTGAGGGAAAGGAGAGGAGAAAAGGAGGGAAAGAGAGGCCTGTCCACACCATAGGCTATCACCAGCTCCTATAGCTGAGAACCAAGGTCCCTGATGAGCAGGCTCTGGCATAAGAGTGCCTCTGTTGAGGAGAGTGGGCCAGCAAAACCTGAGCCCACCCACTCCTGCTTCCAGCCGGCTACCACACTGGAGGCCTGTGAGTCACTCCCCCGGCAAGCCCTGGTACGGGCAACGACGAGGGAGCTCAGCTGGCGCTGAGTGGACTTGGCAGGAGGCCTCCTGCCCAGCATCTAGTTCAGCAGTGCCAGCGAGGGGAGGCCCTGACATGTCATTTACTGAGCAGCAGGTCTCCAGGGACATTGCAGCTGCCCTCCCTGGTGCATGTGTGTCTGTAACTGCGTAACCATCACCCAGGTCAACCATTAGAATGCGACACCCCCAGCCACGTGGCACCTCCCTGAGCGTGATTTCCTCCTCCACCTAAGCCTTAAGAGCATCATGCTCGCCTGGACGACAGTGCTTTTCCTTTATCATTTATAGCCATCACGTAACATTCGCATCCTGTGTGGCATCCCTAAACAGCACAGCGATTTTTAACTACATGGAATCGTATTGCGTGTGTTCCTGTGGCTCTGGCTTCTTTGGTTTAGCATTGTGAGATGCACTCACAGTGTTGTGTGTAGCTGGAGTTACTCGTTTTCACTGCTGTATAGTGTTCTGTTGCCTATAAAATACCCCTGCGGCCAATGGGCAGCAGGTAGGTCACTGTTTATTCCTCTCTTGCTGGTATTTTTAGTACCTGAATTAATCAAACATACCCCGTAATGGCATCTGCAGCTACCAGGCGTATATGAGGGGCAGAGACCAAGAGTGGTCACAAAGTCCTTTGCAAGTCTCACCCTTCAGCGCGCGGGGACTGCGTTGTTGCTGGCAGCCAGAATTAATGCTGACGTCTTGTATGTCTTGCAGCTTGCTGGGATTGCTGTCCTTGCCATTGGACTATGGCTCCGATTCGACTCTCAGACCAAGAGCATCTTCGAGCAAGAAACTAATAATAATTCCAGCTTCTACACAGGTGAGGGACGGGGAAGGCTTGGTGAATTCAGATGGCAATCCTGCGTGAATTCAGACTCTGGCTCCAACAGAGTTCCTCCAACTTTGGAGGCCCCAGTTGACCCAGGGACTTGGGCTTGGGAAAGACTTTTGCTCTGGTCACACTGGCCAGTCATGTCCCTTTCAAGTTGTGCAGTTTTTGTGTGTGTCATTGTGCCTGTGAATTTGCATTTCACTGATGTGGTTTCTTTTCCTGATGGCCAAGTCGAGCATGTTGATGGTTCTCTGATGTGATGTTGCGTCTGCCAAAGTTGCACCCATTCTTTTTTTCTTTTCTTTTTTTTTTTTTGAGATAGAATCTTGCTCTGTCACCCAGGCTGGAGTGCAGTGGCATGATCTCGGCTCACTGCAGCCTCTGCATCCCAGGTTCCAGCGATTCTCCTGCCTCAGCCTCCTGGGTAGCTGGGATTACAGGCGCATGCCACCACACCTGGCTAATTTTATATTTTTATTTGTATTTTTAGTAGAGACAGGGTTTCACCATGTTGGTCAGGCTGATCTCGAACTCCTGACCTCGTGATCCACCCACCTTGGCCTCCCAAAGTGCTGGGATTACAGGCGTGCACCACCACTCCCGGCCAGTTGAACCCATTCTTGAGGGTTTACAAACCTCCGTTCTCATCTCTGATGCTCTCTCCTAATTATGTCTTCTTATCAATCACTGCATAATTTCCTTAATTCAAAAAGCTTTGTCCTGGGGATCTGCAGTGCTGGAAGAAGATATAGATGGCCTTCCTCTTCACGGTTCAGATAGGGTCTCTGAGACTCAGAAAAACATCAGCCTCCTGGAAAACACAGCAACAACAGGAGAGCCTAGAATGGACTCTGCCCAGCCCTTTGAACCCCCTGGTACTGGGGTAAAGCTGTGGTGTTGAGTTTTATTTGTTTGTTTTTGAAACGACTTTTGTTTTGGGAGAAAGGCTTCCAGTTTAAACCTGCCTGGGATCCTCTGAACATGAACAGACTTGGCAGGGTTTTTTTTTCTACACTCAGGCAGCCTTGCTAGCACCATTCTGTCCCTCTCGTTGCTGTATCACCACGTCAACGCTCCCTTCAGAGGAGGGGGATCCTGGTGCTTGCCAAGTGCAGTTGCTTGCGTCTGCATGAATTCAGACTCTGTGGCTGTATTCTGCCTGGCTTGGAGGTAGGAAACTTTTCATTTGTGAGAAACAAAGGAAACCTCCTATTTTTAGGATGACACTGACATGTTGTCAGGCTCAAAGTGTAAGTTTGGTCACTTCCTTCCCACCCACCAAAAAAGTTATTTTTTACAAAGGAAGGAGAAAACAGTTATCTCCCAGTCCCTCAGGGAGAAGCAAGGCTGGCCAGCCATGTAGACCTTCCCTTTCCCACCTCTTGAACCGGGTAGGGAGAGTCTTTAAAAACAGTTCATTGGTTGCGTAACATTTGAGCCCCGTGGATAGTTTTGCTGGGTTTACTGCCTTGTATTGTTAGCTGGGGTTTTTTGGGGTGTGTCTCTCTATTGTCGGAAAGAGAGAGAAAGCACAACGTATGTTTAAAAAGAAACTACACATACACACAGAGTTTTAGGGAAAAGGTTTCTATAGCGCCCTGACTTGTTTTAGCAACAGAACATTTTTGGCGAGTCTGCGACAGGCTTAGAATGCTGTCCTGCAGGGCGGGAGGGAGGAGCCGGGCGCGGGTGCTGGGGAAGACTCTCCATGCTCCACACCATGTTCCAGAAGAGAGCCCTGCGTTGGGGGAGCAGGTCTGCCGGCAGGAGCAGGCACAGTCAGGCCCGCTTTCCTAAGCAAAAGCCCTGTGGCTGGCGCCTGTGTCTCCAAAGAGAGACTCAGCCCTCCCTTGTCCTGGCTGCTTCTAACAAACCACTTTTTCTTTTCTGTTACCCAAAGCCTCTATGGCTGATTCTTTATATTTTCAGATGTGAGAGGTAAGAATCTCATGGGTAAGAGGATGGAACTGGGAGGAAGACACTCACATTGTTGAGCCCCCTCCTTTGTGTGTCATTCATTGTCTTGTGCGCATTATATAATTTAATCCCCTTCACTCCGAGAGGACTGTGGAATGATTCTTATCTCACAACTGCAGGAACCGAGGCCCAGAGAGCGTAAATAAGTTGTCTAAGCTTATATTCCCTCAAGAGGCAGGGCCAGGCTTTGAACCCAGGCCTAAAAGAGCTGCTTCTCGGGCCGTCCTTGCCAGGTTGTGGGGTCTCCCTCTGTCGGAATGGAAAAGGTCTGTCCTGGCTGAATGTGCCCCATTGGCAGGGATGGGGTGGGGCTGTCTTGGCCCTTTTACTTCACCCAAGTTGCAGTCGGGGAGGGAAACCCCTGTGTGGGTGGCCCAGCCAGCAGCCGGCAGGTGGGAAGGCGGCGGGGCGGCAGGAGAGTGGTGAGCACCGTTAGAGGAGCTGGGGCTCGCCTCTGGGAACCTCACAGGATTCAGATCCTGCAGGTCATTGCAGGGCCTCTCTGGTGGCCGGTGGTCCTACCTGAAGTGACCAGGAGGGTGATTTGAAGGCACAACCCAAAGAGACACAGATCCCCTAGTTGGGGTCTAAGGGCCACTGTCCATTTAGCTGTGCCAGAGAAATACGGATCCTTTGCAGTTCCACCCCCTCCTGGGAAAAGAGCAGAGCTTCGAAGCGCAGGCGGTGGGGGGGGATGATGCACGTGACGTTAGAACAGCAGCACTGACTGGGCACGGTGGCTCACCCTTGACCTCAGGTGATCCGCCCGCCTCAGCCTCTAGCACTTCGGAGGCCGAGGCAGGCAGATCACCCGAGGTCAGGAGTTCAAGACCAGCCTGGCCAACGTGGCAAAACCCCATCGCTACTAAAAATACAAAAATTAGCTGTGCGTGGTAGCATGCGCCTATAATCCCAGCTACTCGGGAGGCTGAGGCACAAGAATCTCTTGAACCCGGGAGGCAGAGGTTCCAGTCAGCTGAGATCACACCACTACACTCCAGCCTGGGCGACAGAGCAAGACTCCATCTCAAAAAAAAAAAAAAACAAAAGAACAGCAACACAGCACTCTGAGCACTGCTTAGGTCTGGGCTGTGCCTTGAACTTCACTGAACACTTTAGGAAATAATAATTGTCGTCCTTGGGCAAACGGCCAAGGAGGCGTCGCTCTGTGTCCCCTTCCCCACGAGACTGTGAGACCAACCTTCTGTGCTGGCCCGGAGTCCTTCTGCTAGCAGATGAGCTTGGAGTGCCAGCCACACCCTGGCTGCTTTTCTAGGGGAGAGTCATGGGGTGACCACCCCTTGCACTGGGCCATCAGCTGTCTGCAGAGCAACCCACAGGCCAGCCTGACCATGCAGCTGACTTTTCAGGAAACCCGAACAGCCCAGGGGTGGTTTTTCTCCAGTGGGGCCACTGCTTACCAAGTAGAGAAAAAGGATATCACCAGGCAGAAAAGCAAGTGACAGTCTTCCCAACATTCAGACAGTCCGTGGTGAGTCCAGAACGGCTGACGGCCTTATATGGGCCTTCTCTCCAATCCAGGCCTGGAGATTCAGCCCGTCAGCGAGATCCCTAATCCCAGGCTGCAAGCGTGTTGGGGAACTTCGTTTTCTTGGTCCTAGGCCAGCAGCCTTTCCCAACTCCCTGGTGTCCCTCCAGAGCCATGGCTGCTGAATGAGGGCTTCTAGGAGGGCTCCAGCCAGAGGCCGCGAATGCTCCCCACTTCCTCGGCCAGCCCCCTATCCATCATGAGGTGCCTGGTGATTTTCAGGACACGCGACACTTGGCCTCAGTGAGCTGGCGTCCCCATCCTGGCTTGTGACCTGGGGCAGTTCATTTTGTTGCTCTGGGCTTCATTTTTCTCCCTCCTGAAACCAGCACGGCTTACACAAACACTCCCTTACACAAACACTCCCCTCTGAGGCAAAGAAGTACAGTGTGTGGCAAATGGAATTCCATTGTGGCGCTTATTCCTGTGAACTCGGGAGGGCAGGGAACAAAGACGGAACCAGTAGGGGCAGAGGTGGGGCTCCTTTGAACACCTGATGGAGTTATTTGGATATAATAAACTTTTATTGCAGGCCAGAGGCCCTACCGGATTTTGTTCTCCTTCACACAAATGGGCGTGGTGAATGCTGTTTGCAAGACAGAGCTGGTGCAGGGACAGGAGCCTGCTGTGTCCTCTCCCTGGCCTAAGCTGAGAGCCCTGATGAACAGTGAAAAACACTGTTCCATTTCTTGTGTAAAGGACACCCTGGCTTATGCTACTGCTGCTACACCAGCCTTTTTTTTTTTTTTTTTTTACCCCTAGGCCTGTCATGTCAGCCTGAAAAAAGCAGAATAAACAACCCTTGAGCAAATTCATACCGTAATCCTAGAGAAGGCTCTGTGATGGATAAGTTTTTCCATGAGTCAGACAGCAAGCTAACATTCACTTGTTTTATAAGGAGGAACACTTCGTCATTGTCATCAGCAGCCCTGGCTCACAAGCTTGGGGTGTAAGCGATGGGTAGCCTTTCCAAAGGGAAGCACTGAACAGCCCTTGTAAAAAAAGCAGCCCAAGCCCTGCAGTGGTTCCGTGACTTCCATGGGGCCTGCTTCCAGATGAGCTGCCCTAGAGCTTGCTGGCTGCTGCTGAGTCCCCAAACACAGCTGCCAGGGGATCGCTTCCCTTTTCCCCTGACTGGAGAGGGCTAAAGCTAGGCACTGGAGATCTGTGGCCATCCACGCAAGATTTAAAGCCCACAAAACCCTTGATCTTAAAATCTTCCTCTGCTGAGCCCTAGCATGAATATTTAATATTAACCACAAGCCCCATTAGGAGAATGGTCTCTTTCTTTTTTTTTTTTTTTTTTTTTTTTTTTGAGGACGGGAGTCTCACTCTGCGCCCAGGCTGGAGTGCAGTGGGCCGGATCTCCAGCCTCACTGCAACTCTGCCTCCCAGGTTCATGCCATTCTCCTGCCTCATGCCTTCCAAGTAGTGGCTACAGGCGCCGCCACCGCTCGCCCGGCTAGTTTTTTTGTATTTTTTTAGTAGAGACGGGGTTTCACCGTATTAGCGCAGGATGGTCTCGATCTCTCTGACCTTCGTGATCCGCCCGTGCTCAGCCTCCCAAAGTGCTGGGATTACAGCTTGAGCCACCGCGCCCGGCCGAGAATGGTCTCTTTCTTTGCGTGGGGAATACTTTTCCCTTTAGTAGCTCACTTGCAGCTAATCCAACTCCCTTGGCCTCTGCCAGGACCACCAGGTTCATGCACTGGGATCTGGACTTAGAGAAAACATGTCTGCCTGTTGGTTCCCACTCCACTGTATTTCATGTGCTTATAAATCCTTTTGATCTCTTAATACCTCCTGTTTATTCAGCCCCTGCTATGGAGCTCAAAGGAGTGACCTCATCCTTCCTTGACTTGCCCCCATGAGATGGGGAGAAACTGGGGCCTTTTCACTGTCCCCATGTGAGAGAACCAAAGGAGGCTGCCCTCTTACCCGGTGCCCCATGTGTGGGGCTGCACGGCCTCCCCAAGCCCAGCTTGTGGCCTCACAGTGTTTGACTACCCAGGAAGATGCGACCTGACTTGAGGACAAGCTACATTTGTCCCCGTGCCCAGTCTGGGCCAGGCATGCACAAGAACAATACCCATATTCTTGCACCATGGGGTTTGCCAGTAACCAGTAACCCCACGTGACTTGACCTCACGACGGATGTGGGGGAGAAGGGGGAGGAACAAATGCTCTCTGTGTGCATTCTGCTCTGTGCTGCCCGTGAACCTCAGCTGTGGGCAGACTACGTGGTTTGTTGCCTGCAAAGCCTCAGCCCTGCTCAGATGCAGATGTGGGACAGTGAAGTCAGTGTGTCACCTGCCGAGGGTTCTCATCGAGTGTCGTGCTGTGCATCGTGGGGAAACATCACAGACTTTCTCTCGGGCGTGCGTTTTTAGCCCCTACTTCAAGGATATCTCTGGTCCCAATGACAGGACCGTAGGGAGACAGCAGCAGGTTAAAATTCACCACGGTGGTTATTAATGATTGTTACATTGTTACTCATGTTATAATTAACAACAGCTAGCATTTGTTGTGCACATGTGGATTATATCACTTAATCCTCACGGCAATCCTGGAAGTGGGCATTATTGCTACTCCTGTTTTACAGATTAAAAAACTATTGCGGCCGGGCGCGGTGGCTCAAGCCTGTAATCCCAGCACTTTGGGAGGCCAAGACGGGTGGATCACGAGGTCAGGAGATCGAGACCATCCTGGCTCACACGGTGAAACCCCGTCTCTACTAAAAAATACAAAAAACTAGCCGGGCGAGGTGGCAGGCGCCTGTAGTCCCAGCTACTCGGGAGGCGGAGCCAGGAGAATGGCGTAAACCCGGGAGGCGGAGCTTGCAGTGAGCTGAGATCCGGCCACTGCACTCCAGCCTGGGCGACAGAGCCAGACTCCGTCTCAAAAAAATAAATAAATAAATAAACTATTGCACAGAGAGGTGAAGTGGCTTCCCCAGAGTCACAGAGCTGGTGCTCTCGACATGTAGCCTCTCCCAAGGCTAAACAGAACATGCCTACAAGACAGGGAGGCACAGAGACTTCTCTGCTGGTTTTCCCAGGGGGCCCATGTAGGGCTGGGGTGCTGATTAAGGGAGTAGTCCCTGCAGGACAGCTGTGGCTTCTCAAGAATAGAACTGTGGGGTGGCCCCTCTGGGCATTCGTTCCTTTGCTGGGCTGTGGAACAAATGGGGCCAGTGCTGCTCCACTGTGATTCTGTCCCAGGGATTTGCATTGTTCTGGGTTTGGGCAAAAGTTATAGAAGTCGCTGCCCTTCTCTCACCTCCTTCCCATCAGCCACTCAAATCAAGGGCTTAGTGATGGTGTCACTCATCCTCTCCTTAGCAAGGAGGAGCCTCTTCACCCTTAACCTGGAATAACTGAGTTGCGACTGTTAAGATCTTGTTAGCATGCTATAGAGATCTTTTGAAATTTCTAGCAACATACCTCTTTAATTTTACTCGTAAGGAAATTGAGGCCCAGAGAGGGAAAATGTCTTACCCCAGGTCACACAGCAATCAGCATCAGTGTTAGGGCCAAAAGAAGGGTCTTCTGACACCCCGATCCGTGTCCTTGGCACTAGAGTCAGATATTGGACCTTTGCCAAGAGGTGCCTTGGGGGCATTCCTAACTCTGTGTGCCTCACCACCACCCAGCAACAGGGCAGGGAGGCCCGCCTTCTGGGAACAGGCAGAGTTGGTTCCCCCCACCCTTGGGTAGGGGGGTGCCTAGATGTGCATGGCCCCTTCCTGCTGGAAATCTCCTCTGACAGCATCCTCTGTAAGGCAGGTCCCAGAAGGTAGCCAGAGTGTGGAGGGTGTATGCTAGTGTGGAGGGTGTGTGCTAGTGTGGAGGGTGTATGCTAGTGTGGAGGGTGTATGCTAGCTAGCTTGAGTGCACTCATCTTGCTGGAAAGAGCTGAGAGAGCAGCTTCATTCCCAATGTGGGGATTCCCATGGATAGTCTCTGTCCTGGATTGAGGGCTAATGGGCACCTTCCAGAAGGGCTGAGGGTAAGGTAGGTGCATAGGCTTGATGAAGTAGAGTCATGGAAGAGAGGCTGCTGGGAAGGAGACCTAGGGGCAGAGGTGGAAGAGGAGGCTGTAGTTTAAGGAAAGGGAACTTCTTCCCCAAGAGGAGGGGAATAAGGAGTTGGGGAGGCAGGAGTTAGGCAGAGGGAAACAAATTGCCACAGATGCCTGAGCCTCTGAACTGATGTCTGCACACGTGTGCGCTTCCTCTGTCCTCCCGTAGGAGTCTATATTCTGATCGGAGCCGGCGCCCTCATGATGCTGGTGGGCTTCCTGGGCTGCTGTGGGGCTGTGCAGGAGTCCCAGTGCATGCTGGGACTGGTGAGTCTCCCCTCGGCATCCCCGCGGCCACCCTGACTCCCACCACCAAAACCTTGGCGGGCCCAGACCCAGACCCACAGAACAGATGGAGGGGGATGGGGTCAAGAAGGTACCCAAAGGGCACGAGCTGTCCTCAGCCTGGGCCCTCCCCAGTGTGAGGCGCAGCCCCTCTTCCCTCCCCAGTGTGAGGCGCAGCCCCCTCTTCCCTCCCCAGTGTGAGGCGCAGCCCCCTCTTCCCTCCCCAGTGTGAGGCGCAGCCCCCTCTTCCCTCCCCAGTGTGAGGCGCAGCCCCTCTTCCCTCCCCAGTGTGAGGCGCAGCCCCTCTTCCTTTCTGGAGCCTGTCTTATCCCTTCCCCTAGGCAACTAAAAGGACTTTGTTTCCCCCGTTTCTCAAGGGCCACGTTTGCTTTTGTCCCTGAACCCACAGGTACCTTTGCCTTCTCCTTCTTGTTTCCAAATCTGTTTTGATCTTTTCCAAACTCCATGGAGTGGATTCACTCCCTTTACTTGCCCAAATCTCTGTGTCTTTTGTGAGCAATGGTAGTTTCCTGCTCACTGACTCTTAACTAACACCTTGTAAATGCTAGTTCTGGGCTCGGCTGTGCTCAGCTCTTTCCTCATGTCCGGGCACCTTGCCTCACTGTGGCCTCTGTCCTGGGCTTGGTTAACTGCCTGTTCTGTGAACTTCTTCCCTACCCCTTCTAGGCTATTCATTTGTGCCACCAGATGCCTGTTCCCCAGGGAGTTGTCCTTCCTTGTCCCAAAATACCCTTCGATTTTCCTGGCTGGTTGGCTGGGACTGTTCTCACCCCGTCCCCTCGCTGCCTTCCAGTTCTTTGGCTTCCTCTTGGTGATATTCGCCATTGAAATAGCTGCGGCCATCTGGGGATATTCCCACAAGGATGAGGTAGGTTTTTCCCATGAGATCTCTTGGGTTTGGGAGTTGGGGGATGGGGGACAGTGAAGCAGGGGGCAGGTCCTGGCTGGGCACTTTGTTCCGCTTTCAGCTGTTGACCAGGCCCCTTATC
Organism: Rhinopithecus bieti; assembly: GCF_001698545.2. NCBI lineage: Eukaryota > Metazoa > Chordata > Mammalia > Primates > Cercopithecidae > Rhinopithecus > Rhinopithecus bieti. Next base: position 2,092,991 of record NW_016807690.1, read on the forward strand.
TCATCGCGTGCCTGTGTGCCAGCGAATGAGCCCTCCTCGGGGCAGGGAATGTCAGTGCGCTTACTGTCCTGTGCGAGATTGTGTCAGTCATGGTGTTGGCATATAGTAGATGTTCAGGAACTACCCGTTGGGCCTGTGCGTGTGTGTGTGTCTGTCCGTCTCACACCTCAGCAGCCCTCTCCCCCAACTTTTAGAAAGATTACTCGGAAAATACAGGCTTTCTGTCAGCTGGACACCCTTGCCTCCGCCTCTGATCTATAAATAACACGTTCAAGTGCTGCCCCCATGAGCCAAGTGCTGCCCCCAAGCCTGTGCAAGGTCCACAGATGTTTGAACTATGGGCCCCACTTCCGGAGACTTGACCATTTAGTATGGGAAAAAGACATGAAATCGTGTGCTCGCTTCGGCAGCACATATACTAAAATTGGAACGACACAGAGAAGATTAGCATGGCCCCTGCGCAAGGATGACACGCAAATTCGTGAAGCGTTCCATATTTAAAAAAAAAAAAAAGACATGAAATCGACAAGGGTCATAGAGGTGATTTATATCCAAAGTACTATGGGATTTGAAAAGGTGGGGTGGGGAAGGGAATCTCTTTTGGCTTCATAGACAAGGGAGCCGTGAGACCTTGAATGAGAGGTGTGTTCAGGAGGAGAGTTAGTGGAGGAGGGGACTTCCAATCAAAGGGGTTGAGCATGGCTGGGCTTGGGCTCACATGGGGAGCCCTGCAGAGTTTTGGACCAGGATGGGCCATATCAGAGTCGTGTTTTTGGAAGGGCTACCTTGTCATGTTCAGCAAGAAGGGGGAAGGAAGAGAGATGCTGGAGGCAGGAAAGGAACCCTATTGTTTTGTTTTGTTCTTGAGACTAGTCAAGTACGGTAGTGAGAAGCAGGGAAAAATGGAACAAGGACTTCCATCTATAACTGACGTGAGCAATCCATTGAGATAACTCACTACTTTTAGACCAGCCAAGGGAACTCTGTTTAAAAAAAAAAATGTAGGGCCGGGCGCGGTGGCTCAAGCCTGTAATCCCAGCACTTTGGGAGGCCGAGACGGGCGGATCACGAGGTCAGGAGATCGAGACCATCCTGGCGAACACGGTGAAACCCCGTCTCTACTAAAAAAAAACACAAAAAACTAGCTGGGCGAGATGGCGGGTGCCTGTAATCCCAGCCACTCAGGAGGCTGAGGCAGGAGAATGGCGTAAACCCGGGAGGGGGAGCTTGCAGTGAGCTGAGATCCGGCCACTGCACTCTAGCCTGGGCGACAGAGCGAGACTCCGTCTCAAAAAAAAAAAAAAAAGTATCCAAGCAATAACAGCTACAGCCATAGAAATAGGAAGGGATCATTGTGAAAAATGTCAGAAAGATGCTGAAGGAAAAATGCTGGCTGTTGGTCTGTTAACTGGATGTGGGTGAGCATCAAAGGGACAGACATGCATTAAATTGGGATGTACCAGATGCAGGCACATAATAATATATCCCCTATATTATAATACAATAGCTGACACGTCCTCCAGATTTACTCTGTACTGGACATAGTGGCAAAGGACTTAACGTGCAATATCTCATTTAAATTCTCACAATAACCTATGAGCTATAGGGACAAATGTGGAAACTCCGTGCAGAGAGGTTTAGTAATTTGCCAAAACTCATACCTAAGTGAAGAGAAAAAGAAGATGGAAGCCTGAGGAAATAGTCAAGTCAGGAGTAGTAGTTTTTAAAATATTATTATCCTTTAGATCGTAGAGATTCAATTTAGGAGCGTAGCAGAGCTGAAGAACTGACCAAAGTATAAGACACAGGGAGAAATGGCCAGAGCGGGTTTCTGGAGGATGTGGGAGGAGATGGGAAGTGCCCAAAGGCCCCGAGAGAAGGCAGTGCTAGCGGCTGCCATCTGCCCAGTGATGTCCAAGCACATGGCCGAGAGCTTAAAGAGAACAAGATGGAACACGTAACATTTGTTCGTGGAGAAAGATGTAAAAATGCCACCTCTGCCCCTCCCTTGTCTGCCCATCGTAGGTGATTAAGGAAGTTCAGGAGTTTTACAAGGACACCTACAACAAGCTGAAAACCAAGGATGAGCCCCAGCGGGAGACGCTGAAAGCCATCCACTATGCGGTATGTTGCCTTGGCAAGGCACCCTCCTGTCTTACTCCGGACGGTGTCTGCACACAGGGGTGCTGACTGTACCAGACCAGTGCACACATTCTCATCATCTTTTTAAAATGTGTTTCTCTCATCCCCATCCCTGCCTTCTCGCTGTAGTTGAACTGCTGTGGTTTGGCTGGGGGCGTGGAGCAGTTTATCTCAGACATCTGCCCCAAGAAGGACGGATTTGAAACCTTCACCGTGAAGGTAAACTCAGAGCAAGATCCTGGTGCCCCTGCGGCATTACTGTGGGCAAACCCTGCAAGCATAAAAGTGACAGCAGCCCAGGGCTGCTTCAGAAAGACCCGGTCTGCCTGTGAAAGGGTGCCAGGGCACCCATCTCTTTCTCCCCTACTTGGGGCCCTCTGTTTACCGAAGGGCAATAAAACAAAGGCCAGACCAGGGGAATGACAAGTGCTCTGGCACCGCCCACTGCTGCCAGCCTGGAAGCTGTCAAGGGCAGGCGTGCTTCTGAGTCTTGGACTCCCACTCTGACTTTGTCAGTGGCTCCTGTCTGTAAGCCGGAGTTCATGTCCAGCTCCAGAATAGTAAAAAGTGACCTTACAACCGTATCAGAAATAGGCCCCCAAGCAGGGCCTGTCCCTCCTCCTTCCCTGATGTCCTGCCCAAATTTTTAGCATCCATTAGCATAGCCATCCCTTTGTTCCCCTCTCCATCCACCAGCCAGAACTTCTCTTATCCCTGAACACCCCTGTCCCCAGCCCACCCTCTGCCCACCAGTTCTCCCGGGTGAGACGGGTGCCGTGGGAGGAAGGAGGTGCCCCGGGAGCAAGGACTGTGTGTGACCCAGGTCTTGGTTTGTCTCCCCAAGTCCTGTCCTGATGCCATCAAAGAGGTCTTCGACAACAAATTCCACATCATCGGCGCGGTGGGCATCGGCATTGCCGTGGTCATGGTGAGTGGCGGGACGTCGCCCCGGGACGGAGACTGAGGAGTTCACACTGATTCAGCCCATGCTCTGCCCAGACACTGCCGCAGTCTGTGCATTTGTCAGCTCACTTTGTCCTCATGCCTTTAGCATTTCCATTTTACCACTAGGGAATGGAGAGACAGAGAGGCCGACGTTCTGATCAAAGCCTCTCACCTCCTGAGTGGAGTATCTGAGGTTTCCCCTGGGTTTCTTCAGAGTTGATTCTCTCAGCCATTAAGGTTCAGGGCACATGGGCAGCAGTGCTGGCACAGCTCGTCCTCAGAGCATGTCTCCTCACGCACCTGTTGTTCTTCTCCCTAAGAAAGTAGTTCACTAGAGGCTACCGGCATGGGAATTATTCCATTTCCTGAAGAGTCTCTGAAAATGGGCAGCCAGAAGGAGGTCTCCTGCTAATCAGCCCCTAGAAACCAACAAGGGCCAACCAGGTTCCTTGGGGTCATGTCCTCTCTCCCCATGAGGGAAAGCCCCAGACAGAACATGGTCCTCGCTGGGATGGCCTTGGCTCCCTGAGTCTTCCCCCACCCCTGCCCGCTTCTGCCCCCTTGCCAGACTGCCCCCAAAGAGAGAATCGCCTCCTTTCTCTGGCATCTAAGAAAGGCATGAAGTACCTTTCAGCAAAAGATACAATAATACCTTCTTTCTTTTCTTTTTTTCTTTTTTTGAGACGAAGTTTCACTCTTGTTGCCCCGGCTGGAATGCAATGGTGTGATCTCGACTCACTGCAACCTCCGCCTCCCAGGTTCAAGCAATTATCCAGCCCCAGCCTCAGCCTCCCGAGTAGCTGGGACTGCAGGCGTGTGCCACCACGCCCAGCTAATTATTTTTAGTAGAGATGGGGTTTTACCATGTTGGTCAGGCTGGTCTTGACCTCCTGATTTCAGGTGATCTGCCCACCTTGGCCTCCCAAAGTGCTGGGATTACAGGCGTGAGCCACTGTACCCAGCCAAGATATAACAATACCTTTTAAAATAGAATATTAGGCTGGGCGCGGTGGCTCACGCCTGTAATCCCAGCGCTTTGGGAGGCCAAGGTGGGCAGATCACAAGGTCAGGAAATTGAGACCATCCTGGCTAACATGGTGAAACCCTGTCTCTACTAAAAAACACAAAAAAATTAGCTGGGCGTGATGGCAGGCACCTGTAGTCCCAGCTACTCAGGAGGCTGAGGCAGGAGAATGGTGTGAACCCGGGAGGTCCAGCTTGCAGTGAGCTGAGATCGCACCACTGCACTCCAGCCTGGGGGACAGAGCGAGACTCCATCTCAAAATAAAAATAAGGCCAGGCGCTGTGGCTCACGCCTGTAATCCCAGCACTTTGGGAGGCTGAGATGGGCGGATCACGAGGTCAGGAGATCAAGACCATCCTGGCTAACACGGTGAAACCCCGTCTCTACTAAAAATACAAAAATTAGCCAGGCGTGGTGGCGGGCGCCTGTAGTCCCAGCTACACGGATGCTGAGGCAGGAGAATGGCGTGAACCCGGGAGGCGGAGCTTGCAGTGAGTGGAGATTGCGCCACTGCACTCCAGCCTGGGCTACAGAGCGAGACTCCATCTCAAAAAAATAAATAAATAAAATAATAATAATAATAAAATAGAATATTAACACTTTGGGAGGCCGAGGCAGGCAGGTCGCACCACTGCATTCTAGCCTAAGCAACAGAGCAAGACTCCGTCTCAAAAAAAAAAAAAAGAATATTAAATACACACAAAGACAAGCGCAAAAGTACTAACCTGTATGAACTGTAGGAAAACCTGGAATTTGAGCATTAAATTTGGCTCTGAGCTTCCTTGTCCCACCCTGAAAGTTCCCAAGGAAACTGCTTGTGCACCTGACTGCCAACCCCCGAGATTCCTCACGTCCCGCATCCTTCTTATTATCTGGCCTGCATCTCTCCTGCTTTGGTACCTTCTGACTCGTTTGGCCTCCTGGATGCCATTCTCCTTGTCATTTGTCTTGGACTGGGTGACCCATGTCCTGCCTTTCCCTCAGCCTGCCTTCACATCAAACCACCCTGATCCTCATGTTTCTTTCTATCTCCCAGATATTTGGCATGATCTTCAGTATGATCTTGTGCTGTGCTATCCGCAGGAACCGCGAGATGGTCTAGAGTCAGCTTACATCCCTGAGCAGGAAAGTTTACCCATGAAGATTGTTGGGATTTGTTTGTTTTGTTTGTTGTTTGGTTTTTGTTTTTGGTTTTGGTTTTTTTTGCCACTAATTTTAGTATCCATTCTGCACTTCTAGATAAAAGCTAAAGTTATTTTATGTTTGTCTTTTAATGCTTCATTCAATATTGACATTTGTAGTTGAGCAGGGGGTTTGGTTTGCTTTGGTTTATATTTTTTCAGTTGTTTGTTTTTGCTTGTTATATTAAGCAGAAATCCTGCAATGAAAGGTACTATATTTGCTAGACTCTAGACAAGATATTGTATATAAAGAATTTTTTTGTCTTTAAATAGATACAAATGTCTATCGACTTTAATCAAGTTGTAACTTATATTGAAGACAATTTGATACATAATAAAAAATTATGACAATGTCCTGGACTGGTTTTAGTTTCCTTTAATTATTTTGAGAGCTATTTGGTTTGCAAATGTCTTTCAACTGCCATTAACTCCACCTGCATTTATATGAGAAGTAGTTTGGGAAGTTGCTCACCCCAGTTTGTTTACTAATGAAGAAATCTAGATGTGGAGAGATTAAGGGATTCTGATCCAGAGTCACACAGGTGTTAACAGAGGAGTCAGCACCAGCAGCTGGTCCCCAGACGCTCATTCAGCAGTGTGACACGTATATCTTGGGGACATGACAGTACACGTCACACCATGGTGGCAGGAACTTTGTTTTATTCATGGCCTAGCCCCTAGTTTCTGGTGCATAGTAGCGCTCAGTATTTTTTATCAGTTAATATTTGTTGGTTGAATGAATAAATGAGTGTGTACCCATCAGGGTTTCATCAGAGAAGCAGAACCACTAAGAGGTACTTGTTTGAAGAGATTTGTTGTGGGAATTTGACCTTACAGTCACTGGCACTGGGGCTGCTTAAGCAGGCTCTGCAGACAACTGGGAAGGACAGACGGATGTAACGTAAGGGAGGACAAGCCCAAGCGGGAGCCCTTGAAGGCAGACACATCCGTCTGTGTCAGTTCTTTTTTTTTTTTTTTTTTGAGACAGGGTCTCGCTCTGTTGCCCAGGCTGGAATGTCATGGCCCAATCTCAGCTCTCTGTAGCCTCCCAAGTAGCTGGGACTATAGGCATGAGCCACCACACCCAGTTAAGGTTTGTATTTTTTGTAGAGAAGGGTTTTGTCATGTTGCCCAGCCTGGTCTTGAACTCCTGGTCTCAAGCTATCCACCCGCCTTGGCCTCTCAAAGTGCTGGGATTACAAGCGTGAGCCACTGCACCTGGCCCTGTGTCAGTTCCTGCCTCTGCTCAGATGAGCCAGCAGAGAAGCCACAATTCGTGTGAGCTGTGAAATGACCGCTGCTTCACTTCCCACCTCCAAACCTTCCACAAGTTTCTCCTCTGTGCTCTACTCTTAACTGGAAACACACGGGAAGAGAATTCTGGGAAGTGTGGTTCAGCTTACCCCAGGTGGACAGATCACAAAGCCACCGCTGCATGGGAGGTGTGGTCCGTGCTCAGACTGCACTGTCATGGGCAATTCGGAGGCAAGCAGGCAATAATGGCAGAGTGGGCTGAACAGGAGAAAGGTGAAGTGCAGAGGCATAAGAAACCGATTTTTATGTTCCATTCCTTAATTCCATTTGGGTTCCTCCTTAACACTATAAAAAGAAAAACAGGAAAGAAGGATCGCAATGTCCCCGAATGCCATTACATTCAAACATCAGAACACCAAAGTTGATAGCAGCGTTATTCACAATAGCCAAAAGGTGCCAACTCAACTGTCCATCAACAGATAAATGAACAAACAATATGTGGCATATCCATATGATGGAATAGAATTCCACCTTAAATCTGCAACATGGATGAACCTTGAGTACGCTATGCTCATTGAAACAAGCTAGACACAAAAGAACAAATATTCTACAATTCCCTTGATAGGAGGTACCTAGAATTGGTAAATTTATAAAGAAAGTAGATTAAAAGTAACCAGAGGCTAGGGAGAAGGGAAAATAGGGAGTTATGGTATAATGAGTACAGAGTTTCTGTTTGGGATAATGAAGACTTCTAGAAATAGATGGTGGTGATTGTTGCAAAACTTTGTTAATATACTTAGTGCCACTACATTGTATGCTTAAAAACTGTTAATATGGGCTGAGCACGGCGGCTCACACCTGTAATCCCAGCACTTTGGGAGGTTTAGCTGGGAGGATTGTTTGAGCCCAGTTCAAGACCAACCTGGGCAAAATAGACTCCATCTCTTAAAAAAAAACAACTGGCTGGGCATGGTGGTGCACACCTGTGGTCCCAGCTACTTGGGATGCTGAGTTGGGAGGATCACCTGAGCCTGGGAGGTCAAGGCTGCAGTGAACCATGATCTCACCACTGCACTCCAGCTGAAGCAACAGAGCGAGATGCTGTCTCAAAAAAGGAACCAAAAAAGGGTCAAAGTGGTAAATTGATTATTATATATATTTTACTACACACAAAAAAATAGCTGGGTTGGCATTGTTGAGTGTCCTTGCTGCTCTGTGGCCCTAGGTCCCTTGTTAATCTAAGGGCTGACTACTGTTCCGGTTGTGGAAATAACAGATCAACCATTCATTTTATTTTATTTTATTACTTTTGGGAGATGTAGTCTCGCTCTGTTGCCGAGGCTGGAGTGCGGTGGCACGATCTCGGCTCACTGCAACCTCCGCCTCCCGGGTTCAAGCCATTCTCATGCCTCAGCTTCCCAAGTAGCCGGGACTACAGGCGCCCACCACTACGCCCAGCTAACTTTCCTATTTTTAGTAGAGACGGGTTTTCCCATGTTGGCCAGGCTGGTCTCGAACTCCTGACCTCATGATCCACCCACCTCGGCCTCCCAAAGTGCTGGGATTACAGGCATGAGCCACCACGCCTGGCCAACCATTCATTTTATGTAGGAGTGGAGGAGACCCCTGAGGAGTTCTAACATCAGCCCTGCGTGTAGTCGCCAGCTCCTTCTAGAGAAAGCAGGTCTCAGAGGCTACACGCACTTTCCCACGCTGCTGCTTTGCTGAAGGGTGAGTTAGTGTGGAATAGACCTGGGCTCCTTAAATCCCGGAACACCTCAGAGCTATCCATATCCTGCCTTTCTGTTTGTTGTTAGTAACTAAGGACAAATGGGCCAGCTTAGGCAAAAGTGAGCAATTAACCCAAGAATGAAAATGGCTGAGCCTTAGGAAGATTCTGGAAACATGGACTAGGAACTCCTACAGCTCTCCATTGCTGTGCTACTATATTTTGTTCTCCAAGGAGACCAACTTTGCTACTCAGTCCTCATGGGGTCGGGAAAGGGCTGCTCCCCCAGCTCCCCAGCTTACACAGAGACAACCTCCATTAGCCCCACTTGAAGTTTTAGGAGAGAAAAATTTGACCCAGTTTGAGTCAAATGTCTACCTCTGTCTCTTCAGCTAGCAGCGGGCAGGGAGGGGTGTGTGGAGTAAAGACCTCGGCCACCCTCTGTGACCTATTACTGGGCCTAGCGCCAGAAGACAAGGGATCATTGAAAGCTGGCAGACATCCCAAAAGGAGCGGGCTGTCCACACCCTCAATCAGGCCTAAACGAGCCTCCCCTGACTCTTGGCGGACAGGGCCAGGTGTAGCTCTGCAGTTAAGGGAAAACCAGGACGGCCTGCTGCTCTCGGCTCCTGAAGGACCTTGGAACAAAGGCCTTTAGGAAGTTTAGGTCACAAAAAGGCAACAGACACTGCCAAAAGCAACAACTGCTTTGGGTCCAGAAAGAATCTCCTTTGAGCATAAGAGAAGCAGTTGTATGGAGGTGTTGGCCTCTTGCCTCAACTGTAAAAAGCAGCCCAGGGGCAACAAATTTGAATCAAAGCAGCTGGATTTAGTAAAAGGATATTACTTTACCAGTGTCCTCAAGGACTTAAAGTGCTTTAATATCCATAAACCCCCTGGACTCTCCTCCCAAGGCCCTACTTTCCAAACCTATGTCCTCTGGATGGAGTTGAGTGACCAAAGGTGGGACCAAGACTCCACATGGATCCAGGGGCTCATTCCATAATGCTGTCATTTCCTAGAGTCCTCCAGGTGTACAGGGAATCGTTTCACTGACAGGTAGACCAGGATATCTCATAAGCTTCTTGGGCACAAGATGAAGCAGTATGGGTGGAATTCCAGCACAATTAGGCATATCCGTGGTTGGATGAACACAATCATACAAAGGGGAGAGGTCTCTACCTGTGCAGCCCTGCCATGTTCCTTCCTGGTCAACGTTTTAAATGATAACTTGGAATACTACTAAATACAGCCAGGTGCAGGATCACGCCTGTAATCCCAGCACTTTGCGAGGCTGGATCACTTGAGGTCAGGAGTTCAAGACCAGCCTGACCAACATAGTGAAACCCCATCTCTACTGAAAGTACAAAAAATTAGCCAGGCATGGTGGCGGGCACCTGTAATCCCAGCTACTTGGGAGGCTGAAGCAGGAGAATCGCTTGTACCCGGGAGGTGGAGGTTGCAAGGGGCCAAGATCGCACCACCACTGCACTCCAGCCTGGGCAATAGAGTAAGACTCCGTCTCAAAAAAAAAAAAAAAGAAAGAAAAAAGAAAAAAACAGGCTCACGCCTGTAATCCCAACACTTTGGGAGGCCGAGGTGGGCAGATCGTGAAGTCAGGAGATGGAGATCATCCTGGCCAACATGGTGAAACCCCATCTCTGCTAAAAATACAAAAATTAGCTGATCGTGGTGGCACATGTCTGTAATCCCAGCTACTCGGGAGGCTGAGGCAGGAGAATCGCTTAAAACCAGGGAGGTGGAGGTTGCAGTGAGCCGAGATCACACCACCACACTTTAGCCTGGTGACAGATAGACTCAGTCTCAAAAAGAAAAAATAAAAGACTTTTACTAAATACTGTATTATTATATGTATATTTCACAAGGCTCTGAGAAATACCCAGTAATTTGAGTAACAGAAGTATAATTCAAAGAGATCTCCCAGACTGGAATAATAGAATATGACATCCAAAGGATATATCTCAACAGGAATAAGTAAACAAAATCAAGCAATCCATACAATATGTTTAGCAGCCCTTGGTCCTTACCACAGCACTTTAAGTTAGCTGGGCAAGCATATATTTGACTGGTTAGATAACAGGGTTTTTCTCATATGTTAAGTCTGGAGAGAATTAGAAGCGTTGATTTAGCAGCTCCGCTCTGTGGAAGATCGCATCTCTGTAATTCTCTTGGCTTGTACCCCACCGTCATAAGGTAGCTGCTGTAGCTCCAGCCATTTCTACATTCACAGCTAGAGGTAGGGGAAAAACAACTGCTAGCCACAATGATCTCTTCTATCTAAAATGCAAAAGCTTTCCCTGGCAATCTGGAAGTCAACTCACATTTGTACATCACTGACTAGAAATCTGTCACGTGGCTACTCATAGCTCTAAGGGAGACAGAAAATATGAGCATTTAGATTTCTTTTCAGTCTATAGTGAAGTTTGGAAAATGACAAGTGAGTTAAAGATATTGTATTCCATTTTACATTTGGAGAAAACATACGGTTGAGAGAAGTTAAATATTTGCCCCAATATCATATAGTTAATAGGCTGAATACAGGCTTGAATCCAGGACTATCTCTCAGTTTCACTGCATATTTCACACAGGGCTGCCTTCCAGGATTAATAGCACAGGAGGAAACTTGACAGGAACATCCTGGAACATCTTTTGAGTGGAAGAACCCATTATATAAACGCAGAAGGAAGAAAAAATTTCATTTGAAAAAAGATGTGGAAATTTAGCTTACCACAAACTTAATAGAAGCCAAAACTATGAAGAGAGGATGCATCCAGAGAGGTGTCCAGGTGGAGACGATTGAGCCACAGATGTGACAGTCAGGCCCTAGAGGAATATGGTGCTGTGTTCTGGGGCCATTCCTCAAGAAGAAAGGTGACCATCTACAGAGAGCTGGAGAGGACAGAACTTTTTTGGGGGGTGGTGGGGGCCTGCCTAAAAACCTTGTCACCCAAGAGGAGAGTGAAGCACCAGGGTGTTGTAGCCTGGGGGAGGGGTCATCCAACAACACAACTGTCTTGGTTTTCAAATATCTTAATGGCCATAAGATGAACCAGAACGTATGTTGTCCCAGAGGCCAGAATGAGAACTGATGGGCAGAACTCTCGGGTAAGATTTTGGCTGAACATAAAGGAATCCCCTTTAAACCAGGGGTGGCCAGCAGAAAAAAGGCTCCCCATGAGTGGAGAGCCCCAGGACATAGAGGGGGCTCCAGGAGAAGCTACAGAGATGTCCTACATCCATTGGAACTTGATGCCCTCCATCTCTAGGAGCTTATAAAAATGTGGGTCTGCAAGCAAATACCCAAGGAAGCAGCTCTCTTCTCCTCTATATTCATTTATGGGGTGGGCGTAAGGGAAGGAACTCTAGTAAAAGTTAAGTAATAGGAAGAGTGAACATTTTTATGGGCAACCCCAAAATATTTCCAAATAATATTTTATCTCTGAAATTTTTGCCTTTTTTTTTCGCCATGGTTGGGCTCTTTAAGATGCAAGAAAGAGAGCATTCAAACCTTTAAATGAGGTTGGTGGAAGGATATTCATCATCTGAACAGCCATGCTACCACTTAGGAGTTTGTGCACTTTCTTTCCTTTTTTTGAGACGGAGTCTCGCTCTGTCGCCCAGGCTGGAGTGCAGTGGCCGGATCTCAGCTCACTGCAAGCTCCGCCTCCCGGGTTTACGCCATTCTCCTGCCTCAGCCTCCCGAGTAGCTGGGACTACAGGCGCCCGCCACCTCGCCCGGCTAGATTTTGTATTTTTTTTTTTAGTAGAGACGGGGTTTCACCGTGTTAGCCAGGATGGTCTCGATCTCCTCACCTCGTGATCCGCCCGTCTCGGCCTCCCAGTTTCTGCACTTTCTAAACTGAACTCTGCAGAGACCTGAGACAGTAGCTCAGGGCAGACCTGCATCTGGCATCTGCCCCAGCACCTCCGCTTCTCTCTGCGTCTCACAGGCAAGCTCCTTTAGCAGGAAGGATCTAAGCAGGTAGTTTGTTCCCTTCCAATAAGAGGCAGCCTTATTGGCACCCCTTGCCGGAACACTACCAATCCCTGGTCTAATTGCCTGTGGCCAGGGAACAGCATTGATGTTCGTGATGCTCCATGACCTTCCAAGCACAAAAATGTAGGCACAAAGAACGCCCTGGGACACCTTTCTGATTCAAGCTGACTGGCCCAAGGACTGCCTGGGACGGCTATCCTCACTGAGCTCACAAGGTAGTGTGTGTGTGTGTGTGTGTGTTTGTTTTGAGACAGAGTTTCGCTCTTGTTGCCCAGGCTGGAGTGCAATGGCACGATCTCGGCTCACCGCAACCTCCGCTTCCCGGGTTCAAGCAATTCTCCTGCCTCAGCCTCTGGAGTAGCTGGGATTATAGGCACCCGTCACCACCTCCCGCTAATTTTCTATTTGTCATGCGCGTCCGTGTGAAGAGACCACCAAACAGGCTTTGTGTGAGCAACATGGCTGTTTATTTCACTTGGGCGCAGGCGGGTTGAGTCCGAAAAAGGAGTCAGCGAAGGGAGATAAGGGTGGGGCCGTTTTATAGGATTTGGGTGGGTAAAGGAAAATTACAGTCAAAGGGGGGTTGTTCTCTGGCGGGCAGGAGTGGGGGTTACAAGGTGCTCAGTGGGGGAGCTTTTTGAGCCGGGATGAGCCAGGAAAAGGAATTTCCCAAGATAATGTCATCGCTTAAGGCAAGGACCGGCCATTTTCACTTCTTTTAAGGCCCAGCAGGACATTTGCACTTCTTTTGTGATTCTTCAGTTACTTCAGGCCATCTGGGCGTATATGTGCAAGTCACAGGGGATGTGATGGCTTGGCTTGGGCTCAGAGGCCTGACAGTATTTTTAGAAGAGACGGGGTTTCTCCATGTTGGTGAGGCTGGTCTTGAACTCCTGACCTCAGGTGATCTGCCCGCCTCAGCCTTCCAAAGTGCTGGGATTACAAGCATGAGCCATCATGTCGGCCCACACGGTAGTTGCTTTTTTTTTTTTTTGAGACGATATCTCACTCTGTCGCCCAGGCTGGAGTGCAGTGGCTCGATCTCGGCCCAGTGCAAGCTCCGCCTCCCAGGTTCATGCCATTCTCCTGCCTCACCCTCCCCAGTAGCTGGGACTACAGGCGCCCGCCACTATGCCTGGCTAATATTTTGTATTTTTAGTAGATACGGGGTTTCACCATGTTAGCCAGGATGGTCTTGATCTCCTGACCTTGTGATCCACCCGCCTCGGCCTGCGAAAGTGCTGGGATTACAGACGTGAGCCACCACAACGGCCCCCACACGGTAGTTTTTATACCCTAAGGGGCTTTGGTGTCTCAGAGTAAATAGTCCTGACATTCTTGTCAAACAGCACATGATGAGAGGTGTTTTTCTTAATCGTTCTCCTTAAATTGACCACACTCCAAAAGAGGTAAGACTGTGTGTGAGGCTCTTTGAGAAACAGGTTACGAAGAGGGTCTGTGAGCCAGACGTGTAGAAAGTCAAGTGGCAGAATCAGCTGCAGGTTCACGGGTCCCAAGCCAGGCATCATTAGAGTCAAAGGACTTCATTCCTCCAATCTGAGCTCTCTCCTGTTCCCTTCAGCCATGATTTGAACCCACCCAGGGATAAGGGGGCCCGGGGCGGCTTCCACCCTACCCACCTTCAGTCTTCGGCCGCCTTGGTGAGGCCAGAGCATCTAATGTAATTGTCTTCACTCAAGCCTTGGCCATCAGACCCCTGGAGAGCTAATTTGATTTCTTTCCTTTTAAATTAGATTTCCCCAAACCATCTGCTTCCACTGTGGAAATGCAGGCAGGATCAGCTCCCCCCCACCTGCTGCCCGCCGAGACGGAGTCTTGCTCTGTCGCCCAGGCTGGAGTGCAGTGGCATGATCTCAGCTCACTGCAACCTCCGCCTCCTGGGTTCAAACGATTCTCCTGCCTCAGCCTCCCATAGTGCTAGGATTACAGGCGTGAGCCACTGCACCCGGCCTTTTTTTTTTTTGAGAGGGAGTCTTGCTTTGTCCTTTAGGCTGGAGTGCAATGGCACAATCTTGGCTCACTGCAGCCTCCGCCTCCCGGGTTCAAGGGATTCTCCTGCCTCAGCCTCCCGAGTAGTTGGGATTACAGGCATGTGCCACTACGCCCGTCTAATTTTTTTGTATTTTTAGTAGAGACAGGGTTTCACCGTGTTAGCCAGGATGGTCTCCATCTCCTGACCTCGTGATCCGCCCGCCTCGGCCTTCCAAAGTGCAGGGATTACAGGCGTGAGCCACCGCGCCCGGCCGAGATGATACAACTCTGATTAAGGTTTATGATAAAGTTACAGCTTTAAGACTGCACTAAAACTGATGACATTTCTGAAGCTTCTGACCAAAAATGTGGAGCACATAAAAGAAAGTCAGTTAAGGTTAAGAAGCATTAGAGTTGGGCACAGCGGCTCACACCTGTAATCCCAACTTTTTTTTTTTTTTTTTTTTTTTTTGAGACGGAGTCTTGTTCTGTCACCCTGGAACACAGTGGCACAATCTTGGCTCACCACAACCTCTGCCTCCCGGGTTCAAGCAATTCTCCTGCCTCAGTCTCCTGCATAGCTGAGATTACAGGTGTGCGCCACCACACCCAGCTAATTTTTTGTATTTTTGGTAGAGACAGGGTTTTGCCATGTTGGCCAGGCTGGTCTCGAACTCCTGACCTCAAGTGATCCACCCACCTCAGCCCAAAGTGCTGGGATTACAGACATAAGCCACTGCACCCGACCCTGATCCACTTTTCTTAATCTTTTCTTAAAAGAGTTATCAGTGATGAAGCAAATGAGCAGGAGAATGAAGATGAAATGCAAAGATGGTATTCAGCAAATTAAAGTTAGGAATCCCCTGAATCTCTTGGAAACAAGAGAGCTGGTTTCCTGAGTATTTGCTTGGAGACCCACATTTCTCTAAGCTCTTGGAGATAGAAAGCACATAGGAGTTCAAGTCCCCATCAGTGCTGGAATCAGCAACACCTTATCTCTAGCTTCTCCAGGAGCCCTCATTGGCATGGATACTTCTCCATCACAATGCCCTGATGTTGAAGGAGACTCAAGGGAACTACTAACTCTTCTGCCATGCACCCTGCCCCAGCCAGACCTAGAAAAACCTAGACCCAAATTCAGTGGCCACCACCATTTTATATCATGCTGCCCTTCATTTCCCCCCTTTCGTTTCCTTCTGGACCAGCATGGAGTCCCCATCACCTCCCATGTTCCCAGATCCTCCTGCAGATACCAAAGTGTTGGAAGGTGTAATAGTCGTTTGGTCATGAATGACACCTTGACCACTCTCTGGGTTTAAAGCAAGTACAGAGAAAGAAGGTAACAGCACTTCAGTTATTTCAGATCTCTCTCTCCCAATGAGAGGAATATGTTTTCAGCTCTGGTTGACACAAGCAAATGTTTCATCATTTTCTCTATAATAAGAGTTAGCTATTACATCTAGTATAATTTATATCTCCTTTCAATTGTAGTAGGCTGGAAATTGTTGAATAACCAGTGTATAAACACAGTGTAAGCCAAGAAAACAGAATCCAAAACACGTATTTCATCAGAGAGAATTTAATGTAGGAAACTGGTTAAGCAAGTATTGAAAAAAATCACTAAGAGAATGAAGAAGTAAGGCAGAAATCATAGCCAGGGAAAACAGCTGCCAGCCCTGGGGCAGCGGGACAGAAGGAAGAGATGGGATTATCTGATCCTAGAAGCCCAGAGGAGGGGCTCTGCAGAGTTGGGGCTCAGACCGGAGGAGGGGTTATATCCCAGCTGTTGCTGGTGACTCTGGGGGCTGTGGAGAGGCGACTCTTAAAAAACTTTCCCGAGGTGAGCAAGCAAGAAAGGAAAAGCTGGCCACCCCCTCTTCCCTACAGCCTGGCTCCTCCCAGCAGAGGGAAAGTTGTCATAACTTGAATATAATCGGAATCTTTGACAGTTACCTACAATCGAGCATCATCATTCTAGAATTAAGACTGTGTTTTTGGCTGGGCGCGGTGGCTCAAGCCTGTAATCCCAGCACTTTGGGAGGCCGAGACGGGCGGATCACGAGGTCAGGAGATCGAGACCATCCTGGCTAATACGGTGAAACCCTGTCTCTACTTAAAAATACAAAAAAAAAAAAAACTAGCCGGGTGACGAGGCGGGCGCCTGTAGTCCCAGCTACTCGAGAGACTGAGGCAGGAGAATGGTGTAAACCTGGGAGGCGGAGCTTGCAGTGAGCTGAGATCCGGCCACTGCACTCCAGCCTGGGTGGCAGAGCAAGACTCCGTCTCAAAAAAAAGAAAAAGACTGTGTTTTGCAGTTTGAAGTCACTGTGGGACTTCACCCTAAAAGGGATCAGGAAAGTCTGGGACTGGTCACACGTCTATCTTGAGCCAGGGAACAACTACCCCCATTGACCACAATTTAGGAATAACGTGAGAAAAAAGAAAGGTGCTTCAAGATTGCCACCCACTAACCCTGCTTGTTCCACCTACTGGGTGCAAATACAGCGTGCTTGGCACATAGGAAACACACAATACATGGCATTTTTCCTATGGAATCCTACTGACTGAAACGTAAGAGTGTTGAACTCCACCTCACCAAAAGATTACAAAATCCTCAGGTTCCAGTGTGCCGGGAGCAGGGTTGTCCGAAAGTGACTCTGGGAGCTCACTCTGGGTTGCATGCACGAAGAGCTCACTGGGATCCGGGATTCCCCTTCTCCGAGTGGGAGGAGCCACCCCAAGCTCAGCTTCCCACAGGGAATTGCAGCATTCCTTGGTCCTGGAGTCTCCAGCGCCTGGGCTTGTTCTGGCAGCTGTCACCAGTTAGCACTCAAATCCAGACTGCCTGGCCCCAAGCAGTCTGTGGGCCCTTCCCTTAATAAGGCTACTTTCATATTCGCCCTGCAAATAAATGCCAGGGTCCCTTCTCTGGAACATGCCAACTGTCTTGCTGACCCTTGCTGGACCTGTACATTTTCCCTCCTCTTACTCCACCTCCTCAGAAATAAACACAAGGTCTTCTTTTACCCATGCCATTGAACATCATGGTATTTATCCTCATCCTTAATGCTCTACAGGTGGTGACCCAGATAGAGCCTGTCTTGCACAACGGTTCCAAGTTAACTCTGGGGAACACGTGACAAGGATAGATTGACTCAGACACCCAAAGCCCCTATATTTGGGTCTCTTTCTACCCAACTTTATAGACTCCTTCACACCAAATGCAGATGTTACCCCAACTGGATCTCCTTTGGATCAGTTTTTTTTGTTTGTTTGTTTTGTTTTTTTTGAGATGGAGTCTCGCCCTGTCACCTAGGCTGGAGTGCAGTGGTGCGATCTCTGCTCACTGCAACCTCCGCCTCCCGTATTCAAGCAATTCTCCTGCCTCAGCCTCCTGAGTAGCTGGTACTACAGGCGCCGCCACCACGCCCAGCTGATTTTTTGTATTTTTAATAGAGATGGGGTTTCACCGTGTTGGCCAGAATGGTCTCAATCTCCTGACCTCGTGATCTGCCTGTCTCCACCTCCCAAAGTGCTGTGGCTACAGGCATGAGCCACCGTGCCCAGCCAGGATATCTTGTATTAAACACTAGGACTCCTGGGCTTGTCTGCTCCAGCAGCCGGCATTGCACCCCTCATTGCAACCCATTGCTACTTTGCTTGGCATTCTATGGCCATCTGATGCTGCATGTTACATGAGGATGCTTTGGGTGACAAGCATCAGAAGCCCAAAGTCAGACTTTTTTTTTTTTTTTGAGACAGGGTCTGGCTCTGTCACCCAGGCTGGAGTGCAGTGGCGAAATCACAGCTCACTGCAGACTCCTTCTCCCAGGCTCAAGTGATCCTCCCACTTCACCCTCCTGAGTAGTTGGGACTACAGGCATGTGCCACCACGTCCGGGTAGTTTTCTTGTGTGTGGGTATTTTTTTGTAGAGGTGGAGTTTCACCGTGTTGCCCAGGCTCATCTCGAACTCTTGGGCTCAAGTGATCCACCCACCTTGGCCTTCCAAAGTGCTGGGATTACTGGCATGAGCCACTGCACCCAGCCCAAACATTTTTAAGCAATAAGGAACTTCTATCACATACAGGAAGGTCAGAGGAGGGGGAGTTCCATGGTTGGCCATCCTTGGCACATTGGCTTTTGCCCTGGTGTTTATCCCTTCAAAGACACAAGGTGGCTACCACAACTCAAGGCTTCATGTCATCACGGTATCTATGTCTAAGGCTGAAAGAGAAAATGTTCCTTCAGTGTGTCTCTTTTTTAAGAACATGAGCCAGGTGCAGTGGTTCACACCTGTAATTCCAGCACTTTGGGAGGCTGAGGCAGATCACCTGAGGTCAGGTGTTCAAGACCAGCTTGGCCAACATGGTAAAACCCCGTCTTTACTAAAAATACAAAAATTAGCCAGGCATGGTGGCACGTGCCTATAATCCCAGCTACTTGGGAGGCTAAGGCAGGAGAATGGCTTGAACCTGGGAGGCAGAGGTTGCAGTGAGCTAAGATCACGCCACTGCACTCCAGCCCGGGCGGCAGAGTAAGACTCTCTCTCTCAAAAAAAAGAAAAGAATATGAAAAACATCCCCAGAATTCCCGCAGAAGACATCTCCTTACATCCCATTGGCCAGATATGATCACATGCCCATTCTTCAACCAAGACAAGTAGGGTGGAAGGAATTACCACAGCCGGTCAGGCGAAGCAGCACTCATTCCTCCACGCCCAGGGTTGGGAGGGTCCTGCCTCACCTGGAGCACATGGCCTCCAGACACCCGGAGTCAAGTGGGACATAGCAACTTAGTGGCCCTAACACTGTGAACCAGACTCATCTGTCTCCCACATTGTCCTTTTATCATCTCAACCTGTGAAAGGTATAGACTGCTAGGCCTCCAGATTTGTATTTTGAAGATTTTATAGGGGGAGGGTTGGAAAGTGAGCGACATTTTACCAGGCACTAAAACCCAGGAGTCAATAAATAATTGCAACAAGCTGATTCTTACTTCGTGCTCCAAGACCTCTGTTCTTTCCTGCATTGTGACGCAGGACTCAGTGTTGGCATTTGTGAAATGCAGATAACCTATCTAATCTCTAAGGTCTCAGTCCTCTGGTTGTAATCTCCTGAGGCCAGGAGCTGGGTCTTCAGGTCTTCACTTTCTCTCTATGTCTCCAACACAGCTCTGGGGGCAGGGTTGACCTGCAGTGTGGACAGTAGCCATTCAAGAGTTTTAACATTTTCAGGCTGGGCACAGTGGCTCATGCCTGTAATCCCAACACTTTGGGAGGCCGAGACAGGCAGATCGCGACCAGCCTGGCCAACATGGTGAAACCCCGTCTCTACTAAGAAAATACAAAAATTAGCCGGGCATAATCCCCGCTAATTCGAGAGGCTGAGGCAGGAGAATTGCTTGAACCCAGGAGGTGGAGGTTGCAGTGAGCCGAGATCGCGCCACTACACTCCAGCCTGGGTGACAGAGCAAGACTCTGTCTTGGGGGGGGAAAAAAAAGAATTTTAACGTTTTCAACTCTGTGAGAGACCCCACTATTCATGAAATGGAGTGATTCGTAGCTGTTATTAAAGCATGAAATCTGAATTTCATGCTGTGAGAATGGTCAAGAGTGACTCAGATAGCTGGTGAGGGAGGCTGTGGCGTGCATTGCAAAGGCCTTATAGGGAGGGAGACAGACTTGAGCTCAAACCCTGGCTCTGCCACTTACTGAGTGACCTTGGACAAGTCACTTAACCTTTAAAATCCTGGCTCTCTATAAAATGAAGGGCAGTGGCTTAAGCCTGTAATCCCAGCACTGGGAGGCCAAGGTGGGTGGATCACTTGAGGTCAGGAGTTTGAGACCAGCCTGATCCCATTGTGAAACCCCGATTCTACTAAAAATACAAAATTAGCCAGGCATGGTGGTGGGCACCTGTAATCCCAGCTACTCGGGAGGCTGAGGCAGGAGAATCACTTGAACCTGGGAGGCGGAGGTTGCAGTGAGCTAAGATTGTGCTACTGCACTCTAGCTTGGGTGACAAGAGCGAAACTCTATCTCAAAATAAATAAATAAATAAAATAAAATAAGGGGCAATTCCTACCAAACAGAGGATATGGAGGGACCCGGTAAATGATGGCCGACCTTGTCATTATGCTGCTGTGATCACGAGGTTCCCTTGGAGACAGCAGGAGGTATGAATGAGGAAACTCGGCACTGGGGCTAGACCCAGAGTGTTGGAGGCAGGTTGCTCAGGCTACTAAGGCAGTTTGGGGTGTGCTAGTGAGGAAAGAGCTGGCAGCAGGCTGAAGTCCAGGAACAGGCAGGAAAGGGTTAGAATTAGAGATCTTGGAAAAGGGAGTAAGTACCGGCCGTTGCAACCATCTACAGACTCACTGGGACATTTACTGAAGATTTTCAACCCCAGTAAAATTTCTGTATTTGAGCACTACGCCTAGAAAGTCTTGGTCATTTCAGAATTTACGATAAAATCTTTCCAATAACCTGGCCTCTTGGTTTTTTGACCTCTTAACTCTCTCTGGTGGCCAGGGGCTTTCAAACTAGATTGTCCATGACCCAACCATATGTGTGACTCAGTACACACAGGCACCATATAGAAATACCCACATCTGGCCGGGCACAGTGGCTCACGCCTGTAATCCCAGCACTTTGGGAGGCCGAGGCGGGCGGATCACGAGGTCAGGAGATCGAGACCACCCTGGCTAACACAGTGAAACCCCGTCTCTACTAAAAATACAAAAAATTAGCCGGGTGTGGTGGCACATGCCTGTAATCCCAACTACTCGGGAGGCTGAGGCAGGAGAATTGCTTGAACCTGGGAGACGGAGGTTGCAGTAAGCCGAGATCGCGCCACTGCACTCCAGCCTGAATGACAGATCAAGATTCCATTTCAGGCCGGGCGCGGTGGCTCAAGACTGTAATCCCAGCACCAGCACTCTTTCGGACCCAAGACGGGGGGGATCACGAGGTCAAGGAGATCGAGACCATCCCTGCGCTAACCACGTGGGTGACAACCCCGTCTCTACTAAAAATACAAAAACTCAGCTCCGGGCGACCGGCGGTGGCGGGCGCCCTTGTGTAGTCCCAGCTCACTCCGGAGCTGAGGCAGGAGAATCGCGTAAACCCGGGGTAGGCGGGATGCTTGCAGTGAGCTGAGACCGGCCACTGTACTCGCAGCTGGGCGACAGAGCGAACTCGCCTCAAAAAAAAAAAAAAAAAAAAAGAAAAAAAAAAACATTCCATTTCAAAAGAAACAAACAAACAAAAACAAAAAAAAGCCACATCTACATATATAAAACTGAAATGAAAGTTTGATGATGTGATACACATCCTTGCTGCCTTCAGGGTGCCCTGCTATTTTCTATTCTATTCTATTCTATTTCATTTTTATAGATGCTGGTTGCAACCCACTAACTTAATTTTATGGTCCACTAATGGGCTGTGTATCTCAATTTGAAAAACACTGCCCAGACTTTTTTTTTTTATTACTTCACTCCAGTTTTAGAGATCAAGATGTTGAGGGGAGCCAGGTGCAGTAGCGTACACTACAAGGGTGCACCTGTAGTCCCAGACCCTCAGGAGGCTGAGGCAGGAGGGCCACTTGAACCCTTGAGTTTGAGACCCCATCTCTAAATTTAAACTTTTTAAATATTTTTAAATGTTGAGAAACTAGCAATGAAGGCTGAGATGAAGTAGCTAATAAAGTAGAACAAAGAGACCCTCCATTAGGTCAACCCAAGCATCATAGTCTCCAATCCTTTCTGTCATTCGGACTCACTCCAGCCCTACCCAGAACCTCTGATCCACTGACCTTACCACCTTCTCGTTGTCTCTCACATCCTCCTCATGTCACTTCCCCTTTATCTGATTTAGATTACATATGGCATAATAATCTATTACTTCGGCTGGGCGCGGTGGCTCACGTCTATAATCCTAGCACTTTGGGAGGCCAGGGCAGGTGGATCACCTGAGATCAGGAGTTCGAGACCAGCCTGGTCAACATGGTGAAACCCTGTCTCTACCAAAAATACAAAAATTAGCCGGGCTTGGTGGCAGACGCCTGGAATCCCAGCTATTCAGGAGGCTGAGACAGGAGAATCGCTTGAACCCGGGAGGCGGGGGTTGCAGTGAGCAAAGATTGCGCCATCGCACTGCAGCCTGGGGGACAAGAGCGAGACTTCATCTCAAAAAAACAAATAATAATAATAATCCATTACTTGATTTGTTTAATAAATAGTTACTGGCCGGGTGTGGTGGCTCATGCCTGTAATCCCAGCACTTTGGGAGACCAAGGTGGGCGGATCACCTGAGGTCAGGAGTTCAAGACCAGCCTGGAAAACATAGCAAAACCCCGTCTCTACTAAAAATGCAAAAAAATTAGCTGGGTGTGGTGGTGGGTGCCTATAATCTCAGCTACTAGGGAGGCTGGGGCAGGAGAATCGCTTGAACCCGGGAGGTGGAGGTTGCAGTGAGCAGAGATCACGCCATTGCACTCTGGGCTGGGTAATAGAGCGAAACTCTGTCTCAAAAAAAAAACATAAAAAAATAGTTACTGAGGGCCCACTCTGTGGCAAGCACTGTTCTAAGGTACTGAAGATATAGGAGTGAACAAAAGACTGGCCTGTGAACGTGTTTTTATTGGGAGGAAACAGACAATAACAAAATAAACAAGGGTCGGGCGCAGTGGCTCACACCTGTAATCCCAGCACTTTGGGAGGCTGAGGCGGGAGGATCACCTGAGGTTGGGAGTTCGAGACCAGCCTGACCAACATGGAGAAACTCTGTCTCTACTAAAAACACAAAATTAGCCAGGCGTGGTGGTGCATGCCTGTAATCCCAGCTACTTAGGAGGCTGAGGCAGGAGAATCGCTTAAACCCAGGAGGTGGAGGTTGCGGTGAGCCAAGATTGCACCATTGCACTCCAGCCTGTTCAACAAGAGCAAAACTCTGTCTCAAAAAAAAGAAGAAAAAAAGAAAAATAAACAAGAACGTTTAAACTATTTCAGTGTACAGACATACCTCGAGAACATTGCAGGTTCAGTTCCAGATCACTGCATTAAAACAAATATTGCAATAAAGTGAGTCACACAAATTTTTGGTTTCCCAGTGCATATGAAAGTTATGTTTAGCCGGGCACGGTGGCTCAAGCCTGTAATCCCAGCACTTTGGGAGGCCGAGACGGGTGGATCATGAGGTCAGGAGATCGAGACCATCCTGGCTAACACGGTGAAACCCCGTCTCTACTAAAAAATACAAAAAACTAGCCGGGCGAGGTGGCGGGCGCCTGTAGTCCCAGCTACTCGGGAGGCTGAGGCAGGAGAATGGCGTAAACCCGGGAGGCGGTGCTTGCAGTGAGCAGAGATTTGACCACTGCACTCCAGCCTGGGTGACAGAGCAAGACTCCGTCTCAAAAAAAAAAAAAAAAAGTTATGTTTATACTACACTGTAGTCTATTAAATATGCAATAGCATTATGTCTAAAAAATATGTACATACCTTAATTTTAAAACACTTTATTGCTAAAAAAAATAATGCTAACAATCATCTGAGCCCTCAGCAAGTCATATCTTTCTGCCTTAATGGATGGCTGCTGACTGACCGGAATGATGGTTGCTGAAGTTTGGGGTGACTGTGGCAATTTCTTCAAATAAGGCAACATGAAGTTTTCTGCACTGATTGACTCTTCTTTTCGTAAAATATTTCTCTGTAGCCTGCGATGGTGTTTGATAGCATTTTACCCATAGTAGAACTTCTTTCAAAACTGGAGTCCTTTCAAACCCTGCCACTGTTTTATCAACGAAGTTTGTGTAATATGTGTAAATTCTTTGTTGTCATTGTAACAATGTTCGTAGCATCTTCACCAGAAGTAGATTCCATCTCAAGAAACCACTTTCTTTGCTCATCCGTAAGAAGTAACTCCTCATCTATTAGGTTAGTGCAAAAGTAATTGTGTTTTGCCTTACTTTGAATGGTTTAATATTAACATTAAAGTCTTCTCATGAGATTGCAGCAGTTCAGTCACATATCCAGGCTTCACTTCTAATTCTAGTTCTCTTGCTATTTCCAACACATCTGCAGGTACTTCCTCCACTGAAATCTTGAACCTCTCAAAGACATCTATGAGGGTTGGAGTCAACTTCTTCCTATTAGTGTTGCTATTTTGGCCTCCCCCCATGAATCATGAATGTCCTTAATGGCATCTAGGATGGTGAATCCTTTCCAGAAGGTTTTCAGTGACTTTGCCCAGATTCATCACAGAAATCACTATCTATGGCAGCTATAGCTTTGTAAGATGTATTTCTTAAATAATAAGACTTGAAAGTCCAAATTACTCTTTGATCCATGGGCTGCAGAATCAATGTGTTAGCAGGCATGGAAACAGCATTAATCTCCTTGTATGTTTTCATCACATCTCTTGGGTGACCAAGTGCCTGTCCATGAGCAGTAATATTTTGAAATAAATATTTTTTTCTAAGCAGTAGGTCTCAACAGAGGGCTTAAAATGTTCAGTAAACCGTATTATAATGGTTAACAGACATGCTGTTATCCAGGATTCATTGTTCCATTTATAGTGCACAGCAGAGTAGAGTTAGCACAATTCTTTTTTATTTTTTTGAGATGGAATCTCGCTCTCACCCAGGCTGGAGAGCAGTGGCGCGATCTGGGCTCACTGCAAGTGCTGCCTCTTGGGTTCATGCCATTCTCTTGCCTCAGCCTCCCGAGTAGCTGGGACTACAGGCGCCCGCCACAACGCCCAGCTAAATTTTGTATTTTAGTAGAGAGGGGTTTCACCGTGTTAGCCAGGATGGTCTCAATCTCCTGACCTCGTGATCCGCCTGCCTTGGCCTCCCAAAGTGCTGGGATTACAGGCGTGAGCCACCGCGCCCGGCCAGCACAATTCTTAAGGGCCCTGCAATTTTAGGAATTGTCAATGAGCATTGGTTTCAACTTTTTTTTTTTTTTTGA
>NW_016807690.1:2120394-2151557 GCF_001698545.2 Rhinopithecus bieti
CANTCCAGCCTGGGCAACAGATCGAGACTCCGTCTCAAAAAAATAAATAAATAAATAAATAAAAAATGAACCGGGCGTGGTGGCGGGTGCCTGTAGTCCCAGCTACTCAGGAGGCTGAGGCAGGAGAATGGCGTGAACCTGGGAGGCGGAGCTTGCAGTGAACCAAGATCACACCAATGCACTCTAGCCTGGGTGACAGAGCGAGACTCCATCTCAGGAAAAAAAAAAAAAAAGCAATATCTGCAAAGTACAAAAAAGCAAAACGCAATAAAGTGAGGTGTGCTCATAACAGCCAATGCAAAGCCCTGAGGCTGGAGGGTGCCTGCAGGTCCCAGGCACAGCACGGAGACCAAATAGGCTGAAACAGAGTGAGCAGGAGGAAGAGTAGGCCAGACACACTGCTCATGCCTGTATTCCCAGCATTTTGGGAGGCTGAAGCAGGAGGATGACTTGAGGCCAGGAGTTCAAGACCAGCCTGGGCAACATAGTGAGACCCCGTCTCTACAAAAAATTTAAAATTACTTGGATGTGGTGGCTCTCACCTGTAATCCCAGGTACTCAGGACACTAAGGTGGGAGGACTGCTTGAGCCCAGGAAGACGAGGCTACAGTGAGCCATGATCATGCCACTGCACTCTAGCCTGGGTGACAGAGTGAGATGCTATCTCAAAAGAAAAAACAAATATATATATATATAGACATACACACAGCACACAGACATATGTATATGTGTATATATGTGTGTGTATGTGTATATGTGTGTATGTATGTGTGTGTGTGTACATATATATATGAGACAGAGAATAATCGAGAGATCAGAAGGGAAGCAACAGACAAGATGATCTCATAGGCCATTCCAAGAAACTTTGGGTTTTGCTCTGAACCAGATGGCAGTCATTCATTGCAGGGTTTGAACAGAAGGAGTGTCTTGATCTGGCTTATGTCTTAAAAGGCTCTCTGTCCGGAGAATACATTGTAGGGTCACAGAGGAGGACACCAGTTAAGATACTGTTGGATTAATCTGGATGAGAGATGATATGATAGTGGCTTGGACTAAGCTAGCAGGGGAGGAGGAGTAGGAAGTGGTACAATCTGAATGAAATTTTGAAGATAAAGCTAGTGGGACTTACTGATGGGACAGACTTAAGGATTACGTCAAGGTTTTGGGCCTGAGCAGTAGAAAGTATGGAGTTGCCTTTTTCAGATATGGGGAGACTTCAAGAGGAGGTTTGGGGGTGAGGGAATCAGGAGTTGAATTTTAGCCATATCAAGCTAGCTATCCAAGTAGAGAAATATGGAATCAGAAGTTCAATATATGAAGTTCAGGCAGAGGCTTCGGTGAAGGAGCTATAAAGTGGAAGATACTAGCATATGCTTGAGAGTAAAGCCATGAGACTGGATGAAAGACCTAGGGAACAAGTGAAACAGGAGAAAGAGGTCCAAGGACGGAGCCAAGAGGTCAAAGGAGACCAGTAGAGAGTAGTCACTGGGGTGAGCAGAGAATTAGGAATGAAAGCTCCAGAGACGCAAGAAAGGGTTTCTCAAACGCGGGAGTGAAGACCCAGGTCAAATGCTGTGGGTGGGGTCAAGTTCAGTAAGGATGGAGATTAATCTTAATCTTTTTTTTTTTTTTTTTTTTTTGAGATACACTTTCACTGTTGTCGCCCAGGGTGGAGTGCAGTGGCACGATCTCAGCTCACTGCAACCTCCACATCCCGGGTTCAAGCAATTCTCCTGCCTCAGTCTCCCGAGTAGCTGGGACTACAGGCACATGCCACTATGCCCACCTAATTTTTGTATTTTTGTAGAGGTGGGGTTTCACAATGTTGGCTAGGCTGGTCTTGAACCCCTGACCTCATTATCTGCCTGCCTTGGCCTCCCAAAGTGCTGGGATTACAGGCATGAGCCACTGTGCCCAGCCTGACTTCTATTTTTACAAGCATGACTCTGAGATTCATTTATGTTCAATGCTGTGTAATATTTCATTGTGTGAAGAATATATAACCACTGTTCTGTCAATGAGCTCTCAAGCTGTCCAGCTCTTTGCGATAATAAACCACACTGTTAAGAACATTGTCGGCCGGGCGCAGTGGCTCAAGCCTGTAATCCCAGCACTTTGGGAGGCTGAGACGGGTGGATCACGAGGTCAGGAGATCGAGACCATCCTGGCTAACACAGTGAAACCCCGTCTCTACTAAAATACAAAAAACTAGCCGGGCGAGGTGGCGGCGCCTGTAGTCCCAACTACTCGGGAGGCTGAGGCAGGAGAATGGCGTAAACCCGGGAGGCGGAGCTTGCAGTGAGCTGAGATCCGGCCACTGCACTCCAGCCTGGGTGACAGAGCGAGACTCCGTCTCAAAAAAACAAAAAAAAAAAAAAAAAAAAAAAAAGAACATTGTCATACATGTCTCCTGGTGCTGCCTGCAAGCATTTCTGTTAGGTAGATACCTAGGAGAGGGATCACTGGGTTGTATGACATCTTGTAATGTCATCTAAAAAATGCCAATTCTTTTCCAAAATGATTGTACCTATTTACACTTCTACTAGCCACATACAAAAGAGCCGATTACTGTATCTAAATGAGCCTCCTCTACCAAATGGCTTGATAATTGCAATGGACCAAATGTTTGTATTCCCCCAAAATTCATATTTTGGAGTCTTCGCCCCCAGTGTGATTGTATTAGGAGGTGGGGCCTTTGGGAAGTAATTAGGTCACGAAGGTGAAGCTTTCATGAATGGGACTGGCGCCTTTACAAAAGGGACCCCAGAGAGCTCTCTCACCCTCTTTCTGCCACGTGAGGACACGTGAGAGTCTGCTGTGTGCAACCTGGAAGAGGGCTCTCACTGGAACCAGCCACGCTGGTGCCCTGATCTCAGACTTCCAATCTCCAGGGCTGTGAGAAATCTATGCCTGTTGCTTTTCTGCGCCCCATCTATATAAACAATTTGAGTCTCACAGAGCCAGGACATCAACCCCATCTGGCAACTGTATCCTGTGTGGTCCTACACCAGCCAGCAGAAGTGAGCTGTCTCCTGGAACAGAGGCTTGGGTGTGAATCTCAGAGCTCCATGGGGGTCAGGTCCACACACGGAGTGGATGGTGGGAGAGCTTGCTGGAGTGGGGAAATGGGGACAGGGACCCAAGTCTAAAACTGCCACTACCTAGCACGTGGAAGACACTCATTACAGATTATGGAATGAATGCACTGAGCTGGTTTTTTTCCCTTCCTCCCTCTTTTATCCAAACTCTGGCTGAAAGACCTGAAGCATTTACCCAAACAAACGTTCTCACCACAGGCTGCAGCTTGCCAGCTCACAGGAGGGGAGGAGGGAGGCAGAGAGCAACAGAGGGGGTGCCTGACGATACCCAACCTGAGTGTTTTAATGATATCATTCAGGGAACTGGAGCAGCTCCACTTCCATGAACAGGCTTTCTGGACCTGAGACTCAGGTTGTCAGCCTACAACTATTTACGCAATGATACAGTCCCCACTGTCTCCACTAGTGATCTTGGCTAAAGCCACAGGTCACATCTCCCAATGGCATCCAGAGGTGCTTTCAAGCCCTTGTGGAGGCCAGGCTGAGAACGGTGGGGGCATCAGGGGAGGCCCCACTTCCCTTGGAGGCCAAAGGTTATGGAGGACAGGGCCGGCCCCTCTGCTCCCCGCACTCTGACCCCAACAGGTAGTTCTGCAAAGTGCTTCAGTGTTTGTCCCTCAGCAGCCCTCATGAGGACGGTGTTATGATCTCCATTTTCAAAATGAAGAAACGAAGTCTCAGAGAGGTTAAGTAACTTACCCAAATCCCACAGTAATGAGTGGAGTCAGGATTTGAACCCTGTCTGTTTGCCTTCAAAGCCCACAGGACCAGCCTCTCATACCATGAAACTCTCAGGAGCCCAGAGGTTTCTGGAACCTGGAAATCTAAACTCCAGGCACCTGATTTCCAGCCTTGAATGTCCCTAAGAGGGAATAGAGAACAGATACCTAAGAGGCATAGGAGGGGCTGAGAATCCAAGAACCCGAAGCATCCCGAGTGGAGGGCCACACCGTGGACTCCAGGATGGGTGTCTGAGTGCACCTGAGCTCAGAGACTGAGACACACCAGCGTCAAGTACAATTTCCAGACCAGACCCTCCTGCCCCTGGCCAGGGCACCACTCCCTGTGGACAAGTCACAGAGCAGGATGAATCGCAGGGCTATTTGGGATCAGAGCCTGGAGTCTGCCACTGAGGTGACTGGAGATCTGTCCCCACAACACAGGCACCTGCCTCGGGCCAGACAGATGGAGATGGCCTCACCTGGCCAGTCCTGGGAAGGGCGATGCTGCAGTTGGCTTCAAACACTGCCCCATTCCCACTCCTGTGGGAGAAGGAACCAGACTCCACCCTCGAAAGGGCACCTGGAGGGGAGGAGGCCCGCCTCTTGGTGTAAAGAACTCTCATAAAACATCTGCCCACCCCCAGGACACCCAGCGGGAGCCTGGAGCCAAGATAAGGACTTGGGATGAGAGAAGGTAGACCTTCACTGCAAAATAAAATGGGAAGAATTTGATTGCATTTCTGAGAGGAAGAGGGTAGCAATAATAGAGGGCAGAGAAAGGAAGAAGAAAGGGGTGGAGCACCAAGTAACAGGGCAGCAGAGCTGTAGAAATGGCCAAGAGAGGCTGGTTTTTTTTGTTTTTTTTTTTTTTGAGACGGAGTCTCGCTCTGTCGCCCAAGCTGGAGTGCAGTGGCCGGATCTCAGCTCACTGCAAGCTCCGCCTCCCGGGTTTACGCCATTCTCCTGCCTCAGCCTCCCGAGTAGCTGGGACTACAGGCGCCTGCCACCTCGCCCGGCTAGTTTTTTGTACTTTTAGTAGAGACAGGGTTTCACGGTGTTAGCCAGGATGGTCTCGATCTCCTGACCTTGTGATCCGCCCGCCTCGGCCTCCCAAAGTGCTGGGATTATAGGCTTGAGCCACCGCGCCCGGCGAGAGGCTGGTTTTATAAGAGCACGTTGTCTACTATCCCATTTGCAGCTGTCATTGCTGCTCTGTAATTTTCCTCCATCTCTCCAGACCATCAGCAAAGCGTGCCACAAACACAGGTGCAACGTGATGAAGAGGGAGCGGGTGGATTTTGAAATAAAGGAAGAAGGTTGCTGGGTGGACAAATGGGCTAAGATCGCTCTCTGGGCAGAGGAGGAACTCAGGGGCCAGAATGACCAGGAAAATGCATTCCAGCACATCCCAGACAACGTAGGCAGCTTAGGAAGACATTAGACTTGCTATGTGGGGGATGAAGATTGGAGCACTCTTGTTCAGATCTTGAAGGGTGGGGACACCCCAGCCCATCATTCCCTTTCCATAAACAGTCATACTTCCACCTAGTTCTGGTCAGTGACCTCACACACCTCTTCTCTGGTCACCCAGGTGACACGCAGACAGCACTCTCACGCCCTGCCTTCTGATGGCATGCCACTGCAGCTCCGTGCCCTGAGATACCTCTCCACTCCTTGGAGCCTCAGTTTCCTCATTGGAAACGGGAATCTGGCACCTATTCCCAGTCTTAGGGATTAAACAGAAAGCCCCCATGATGATTACTTTTATGTGTCAATTTGCCTGGGCCACAGTGACCAGATATTTAGTCCGACATTCTGGATGTTTCCCTGAAGGTGATTTTGGATGATAAGATTTAAGTCTGGGTGCAGTACCTCATGACTGTAATCCCAGCACTTTGGGAGGCTGAGGCGGGCAGATCACTTGAAGTCAGGAGTTTGAGACCAGCCTGGCCAACATGGTGAAAACCTGTCTCCACTTAAAAAAAAATACAAAAATTAGCCGGGTGTGGTTGCGGGCACCTGTAGTCCCAGCTACTCAGAATGCTGAGGCAGGAAAATCGCTTAAACCCGGGAGGCAGAGGTTGAAGTGAGCCTCGATCACGCCATTGCACCACTCCAGCCTGGGTGACAGAGCAAGACTCCGTCTAAAAAAAAAATATTTCAGTGATGGACTTTGAGTAAAGCAGATTGTCCTCCATGATGTGGATGGGCCTCATCCAACTCGTCAAGGGCCTGAAGAGAATGAGAGACTGACTCCCCACCGCGGGAGAGAATTCTGCAGTGAACTGCAAGAAGGGGTCTTCCCTGGGTCTCCCACCTGACAGCCTACCCTACAGACTTGGAACTCACCAAGACTCCATAACCCACGAGCCAATTCCTTAAAGTAAATCTCTGAATATATACATCTATACGTCTACACTCGTGCGCACGCGTATCTTCTTGGCTGTTCTCTGGAGAACACTGATGAACACAGCCCCTCTCTGTGGCCAGCATCGGCAGGTGGTTAGTCAAGGTCACTGTCTCAAGGTCACTGACTCCAGCTTCACAGTCACGGTGAAGCTGAATGGAGATCAGCTTTGCACAGACACCTGTGAGGTCTTATCAGCCCTTCTGGCCTCCCTGCTAGCAGGAGGGAACCACTGTAACCTGATTCTCAAGCAGCTTTAGAAAGGCACCTCCATGGCAGGGGCTACTCCATCTTCATAAGCAGCTTCTCTGAGTGGTCTTCTGCGGACCAGGGGCAGGCTTTCCCATGGGTGCAGGATTGCTGGGTGAAATATCACCCTCTGCTTCCTCCAGGAGAGACATTCCCAGATATATCCAAATGTTCCAGAGTATAAAACCTGAGATGCGTCCATCGAGCTAAAGTGGCTTAAATAGGGAAGTGGCCTTAGAAATGCCCTGGCCAAGGCTCTTGTTTTACAGATGGGAACGGAGGTGCAGAAGGCGGAGGCCATTTGCATAAGGACATTGGCGGCGGCAGTAGAAGCAGGGCCCACTGGCGTTGTGCCAGCCCTTTCAGGTAACTTAGGTCAATGAGAAACAAACAGGTTCCAGAACTTTCTCTAGATCATACTGCAGCAGGTGGTGGAGTGGGGACTTGAACCAGGTTCACCACACTTTGAAACCCATGCTGTCTTTACCACCACTCCATGGGGAGGCAGAGACACCCAAATGCACACATGTATCGGCCCCGCTATGTCCCCTAGTCTGTTTCTAGTTTCACGTTCCTCCCTCTTGGGCCAAACCACCACTGGAGACTCTTTTCTCCCTATAGCTCCAGGCAGCGCTGCATCACGGAAAGGTCACTCAGCTCACATTCATGGCATGCTTTCTGTATGCAAGGCAGATTAGATCTAAGGACAAACAAATGAACCCCAGCCTGCCCAAACTCAGGGGACCAAGCACAGACAAATACATAAGCAATGACAGTACAAAACAAGAAGTGATCAAGAAATACACAAGAGGACCCGAGAGCGCTCAGGAGGCCACTTACACTGCAGGAGGGGCCTTAGGAAACACTTCCTTGAGAAAGTGACATTTAAGCTGAGACCAAGGTATTAATACTACAAAGGAGTTACCTAAGGAAGGAAGGGCAGGGGGTGAGGGAGAGCCAGGCACACAGGCTCTAGAGCAGATGGCCTGGTTTTGAAACCAGCACCGGCACTGCCTGCCTGTGCCTGATGCACTCAGTGCAGCTGCACTTAAATTCTCCAGCCTCAGTTTCCTCATCTATAAAATGACTAGGAAGCCTGCTCACTCCTGTAATCCCAGCACTTTGGGAGACTGAGGCAGGAGGATGACTTGACTCTAAGAGTTCAAGACCAGCCTGGACAACCTAGGGAGACCCCATCTCTAAAAAATAAATAGACAAAACAAAACACAACAAAATGGATAGTAACAGTACCTACCTCTTTGGGTTGTAGTTGGGAAAACTGAGTTAGCACATCCCAGTGCTTAGAACAACATCTGACACAAAAGGTTCCTTAAATGTTCAATTAAAATATATGAAGAGGTGGTGGCTCACACCTATAATCTCAGCACTTTGGGAGGCCAAGGTGGGCAGATTACCGAAGGTTAGGAGTTCGAGACCAGCCTGGCCAAGATGGTGAAACCCCATCTCTACTAAAAACACAAAATTAGCCAGGCGTGGTGGTGCATGCCTGTAATCCTAGCTACTCGGGAGGCTGAGGCAGGAGAATTGCTTGAACCTGGGAGGTGGAGGTTGCAGTAAGACAAGACTGCGCCATTGCACTCCAGCCTGGGCAACAAGAGTGAAATGCCGTGCTTTTAAAAAAAAAAAAAAAAAAAAAAAAGCGGCGCGGTGGCTCAAGCCTTTGTAATCCCAGCCACTTGGAGGCTGAACGGGCGGATCACGAGGGTCAGGAGATCGAGATCATCCTGGCTAACACGGGTGAAACCCTCTCTACATAAAAAATAGGAAAAAATCTAGCCGGGCGAGGTGCGCGCCTGTAGTCCCAGCTACTCCGGAGGCTGAGGGCAGGAGAAATGGCGTAAACCCGGGAGGCGGAGCTTGCAGTGAGCTGAGATCTGGCCACTGCACTCCAGCCCGGGCGACAGAGCAAGACTCCGTCTCAAAAAAAAAAAAAAGCAAGCACATATGAAGGGGCCAGGTATAGTGGCTCACGCCTATAATCCCAACACTTTGGGAGGCTGAGGTGGGTGGATCACTTGAGCCCAGGAGTTCAAGACCAGCCTGGGCAATATAGGGAAACCTTATCTCTACAAAAAAATACAAAAAAAAAGCTGGACTTGGTGGCTCATGCCTGTACTCCCAGCTACTGGGGAGGCTGAGGCACAAGAATCACTTGAACCCGGGAGGCAGAGGTTGCAGTGAGTGGGTATCACACCACTGCACTCCAGCCTGGGTGACAGAACATAACTCCATCTCAAAAAAAAAAAAGAAAAAAAAAAGCCAGCAGTGAGCTGTATTTGCGCCGCTGCACTCCAGCAGAAGTGGTTTCAGGTGCCCAAGAGGGGGTGGTGGAAGGCAGGTGAGGTGGAGAGCGGATGCCCATAAACAGGCAGGTCTGTGGGGGAGGGAAGCTCCATGAGGAGATGACGCCTTCAGCTGGGAATGGGGAGGTGGCCGGGAGTAAGCAGAGAAGGCCAGACACATCCTTAAGGGAAAATGGATGAGAAGCTTTTGAATCTGTCCGGCTGACAATAACCGCTCACTGCCTAGGACTAGACAATTCACAAGACAGTTTCTTAACACGTCCTCATTCCATCCTCAACAGCCCCAGGGAACAGGCTTGTCATTCCTGTTTGGGGGGAGGAAACTGAGCCGGAGGGGGATTAAGGCCCTGGGCATGTTTGTGGGGCCTTAGACCTAAACCCAGGTCTTCCCAGTGAGGCTGTCCTGCAGGTCTCACATGCACGCACACACACATGCACACGCATCCACGTACACACATGAATACGTGCACCCCCTCCCAAAGGGTCCCGGGCCCTGCTCACTAACCCCTCTCCTGCTGGGAAAGGTGCCCTGGGAGGCAAGTGAGCAGCAGTGACTTTGTGGTGGGGATGATCTCAAATCTGCCCTCACTGGAGGGAAAGTGAATTATTCACAAATGAAAAAAACAAGCTGCAGGGTAATGGGAATAATATGCTAACATTTGGGTACTAAATAAGGGAAAGGAGGAGTGCATACAAGAGTGTTTGCTTATAGGTGCACAAAACGTTTCTGGAAGGATGCCCAAACTCTGGTAAGGATGGGTGCCTCAAGGGAGGGAGCTGCCCAGAGGGAAGGAAGGGGACTTTTGAGTGTGTACCCGTCAGGGCCTTTGGAAATTTGACATGGTTACAGAAGCAAATATGTGCTTTAAAATACACGCAAATGCTTTGGCTATTATGAGTAACAGATTACTTAAAACACCCACGACTGAGGTATGTTGTGATGTCACGACTGAAAACCACGTTCCCCCAAGCCCCTCCTTTCCCTCCCCATGGTTCCAGGTTCCAGCCCACATCCTTGCCTCTCCCTGAGGCTCTGGCCCTGAGGCATCCATATGAACCACAGGAACCAGTGGCCCTAGGCCCATATGTGGGAGGCCACAGGCCCCAGCGTCAGGATCCTTGTGAATGACAGGGGACAGACCATGTCAGGCTCTGCAGCCTAGACTGTCCTGTCTGCCTCTTTGGGTTACCACAATTGCTCCCACTCAAGCTAGACTGAAAAAGAGGGGAGACCAGGTGCCGTGGCTCATGCCTATAATCCCAGCACTGCGGGAGGCTGAGGTGGAAGGATTGCTTATGCAGTAGATCAAGACCACCCTGGGCAACATAGCATGACCCTGTCTCTACAAAAAACAAAAATAGGCTGGGCGCGGTGGCTCATGCCTGTTATCCCAGCACTTTGGGAGGCTGAGGTGGGTGGATCACCTGAGGTCAGGAGTTCAAGACCAGCCTGGCCAACATGGTGAACCCTCATCTCTACTAAAAACTACAGAAATTAGCCAGGCGTGGTGGTGGACGCCTGTGATCCCAGCTACTCAGGAGGCTGAGGCAGGGAGAATTGCTTGAACCAAGAGGCAGAGGTTGCAGTGAGCCGAGACTGCACCATTGTACTCAAGCTTGGGTGACAACAGCGAAACTTCATCTCAAATAAATAAACAAATAAAAATAGGGCAGTGGAGCACAGGTGAAGTCTCAGCTACCGGGGAGGCCGAGGCAGGAGGACTGCTTGAGCCCAGGAGTTCAGTGAGCTATGATGGCACCACTGCACTTCAGTCTGAGTGACAGAGCAAGATCCTGTCTCAAAAAAAAAAAAAAAGTATAAACTTAAAAACATACATCAGTGTAGTATGGGAAGTTAATATTTAAAAAAATAAAATAGGCCAGGCGCGGTGGCTCAAGCCTGTANAATAATAAAATATTTTAAAACAACAAGGGATTCTTGTCCAGAACTAACAGCACAAAGGGACGGAAGAGTTCAGGGCCCCAGGAGGAGCCACACAGCAGGCCTCCTATTCAGAGCACAGACGGCGCTCAGGCGCCCACGCCAGGCCCGAAATGGTCATCTCTCTAGTGGGCTACCTCTTTTTCTGCTTTCTCTGTGCGTCTTCCTGCTTCTGCCCCCTCTACCAGGAGGCCCAGTTCATCACATCGCTTAGACACCAAAGCCCCCCAAGGAGCCCTGGTCAGCTATGATGGGGCTGCCCTTGGGCAGGGTGCCCGATGCTGGGCCAATCAGCTGAGGTCAGAGGGGACAGGGCCATGAGGGTCAGGACAGGAAATGCACGCCCCAGGAACGGGCAGCAGGGAGCGGGGAGAAGCTCAGTTTCTCTCAGAGGGGGCTGTAGGCAGGGCATTCATATGGTGTACAAAAGACCTCCAGGATGCCTTCAGCTCAGCAGCCTTACTTCACCTCTCCAGGCCAGCCTGGCCTCACCTGACCTCCAGGCACTGCCTTCCCTGGTTGTGTACTTGGGAACAGAGGTGAGGATACCTTCCCCCATCTAAGAGCCAGGAGAAATATCACCGATATTTGTTACAAGGGAGAAGGCCCAGCTTTATAAATACCTGCCTACAAAGGGCCCTCACAGGTACCCCTCCTCCCTCCCTTCCTCATCCCCAGCCTCTGGCAGCCACCCCACTTGCTGCCTTTGCCAGGGCTCCAGCAGTAGTGAAAATATTTGGAGATTTTGGCCAATCCATGATGCAAAAAAGAAAAAAGAGGGAGAGAAAAAAAAATAAACCACCAAGAAAGCGTGGGATTTTAAAATCAGAAAGACCTTTATTTTCTTCTACCTCTGCCACTCACTGTCTCTGTGCTCTTAGACCAGGCACTTAACCTCACTCAGTTTCTTCACCTGTGAAGTGGGAGGGACAACACCTAATTCACAAAGTTGTCAGGAGAATGAAAAGTGACATGACACTTCATATGTGACAAAGCCAGCCCACTATTGGGCGCACAGTAGAGGCTCACAAATGGCTGCCCCGCCATTCCCTTTCTCTCTCCCTACATTTTCCCTTCCTGTCCTCCTTCAGCATCGCAGCCACACTATATTCCCCATTAATCCCGTATTTTACTCAGGACTCTTGGTTGCAAGTGACGGTAAACCTCATTCAGACTGGCCGATGCATGAAAGGAAAGTCTTTGGTTTTGTGGACCCGAACTATCCAGGCACGGTGGGTTCCAGGGTACACATGGTACCACCAGGGGTTGGTCTGACTTTGGGCATTTACCAGCTCTGCTTCCCTCATTTTCAGGTGTATTCTTCATTCATTCATTCATTCATTCATTCATTCATTCATTCATCAAATATTTCTTTTCTTTTCTTTCTTTCTTTTTTTTTTTTTTGGAGAGCGGAGTCTTCGCTCTGTCGGCCCTGGGCCTGCGAGGTGCAGTGGCCGGATCTCAGCTCATCGCAAGCTCTGCCTCCCGGGTTCACGCTTTTCCTGCTCAGGCCTCCCAAGTAAGCTGGGACTACAGGGCGCCCACCATTTCGCCCGGGCTAGGTTTTTTGTATTTTTTAATAGAGAACGGGGTTTCAGCCATGTTAGGCCAGGATGCGTCTCCATCTCCCTGACTCCATGATTCCCGCCCGTCTCGGCCTCCCAAAGTGCTGCGATTACAGCGCTTGAGCCACCTGCGCCGCGCCTTTTTTTTTTTTTTTTTTTTTTTTTTTTTGAGACTGCGGCACAAGAGCAAACTCCGTCTCAGAAAAAAAAAAAAAATAAGATTCCTCATGGGGCTGCGGGCTGGCTGCTGGCCAGGGGTGCTGTCATCTACAAGGCCCTCAATGCAGAAGCAACGAGGCCGGCCTTACTTCCACGCTGACATCACCGGGCATTTGATGCGGTTCAGCTTCTCTCACCAGATAGACGGAGGTCTCAGTTCCTTTTGATACATGCGCCAGAGGCCTCGCATTGTTCCTCCAGGCAACCAGGCTTGATGCATCCAAGTCGCAAGCCAAGGTAAGGAGAGAGCAGACAACCTGCAAGCAGGCAGTCACAGGTTTTCATTAACCTAATCTCAGGAGCCCATATCCATCTGCTTTTACCCATTATACTCTTTATTATGTATCATTATTTTTAAGACAGCTGGTCTCGGCCCGGCGCTGGTGGCTCAAGACTGTAATCCAGCACTTTGGAACGAGGCCGGAGACGGGCAGATCACGAGGTCAGAGATCGGAGGACATCGGGGGGTGACCATCCCTGGGTCTAACACGGTGAAACCCCATCTCTCCTAAAAAATACAAACAAACTAGCACGGGCGAGGTGGCGGGCGCCTGTAGTCCCAGCTACTCGGAAGGCTGAGGCAGGAGAATGGCGTGAACTTGGGAGACAGAGCTTGCAGTGAGCCAGGATCTGGCCACTACACTCCAGCCTGGGCGACAGAGCGAGACTCCGTCTAAAAAAAAAAAAAAAAAAAAAAAAAAAAAAAAAAAAGAAGAGACGGAGTTTCACCATTTTGGCCAGGATGGTCTCGATCTCCCGACTCCGTGATCCGCCTGCCTAGCCCTCCCAAAGTGCCGGGATTACAGGCGTGAGCCACAGTACCTGGCCCAACTTATCTTTAAAGGTCATTCTGAGGCCAGGGGCAGTGGCTCATGCCTATAATCCCAGCACTTTGGGAGGTGGAGGCGGGCAGATCATGAGGTCAGGATATCGAGACCATCCTGGCTAACACAGTGAAACCCTGTCTCTACTAAACATATAAAAAAAAAAAATTAGCTGGATGTGGTGGCACGTGCCTGTAGTCCCAGCTACTTGGGAGGCTGAGGCAGGAGAATCGCTTGAACCTGGGAGGGGATGGTTGCAGTGATCCGGGATCATGCCACTGCACTCCAGCCTGGCGACAGAGTGAGACTCAGTCTTAAATAAATAAATAAAGGCCATTCTGACTCGGGTTGAGCATAGACTGTGGGAGGTGGGGAAGGTGGGAGTTAGGAAACTAGCGAGGAGGTCGAGCAGGATTCCAGGTGGCGGAACCAGCTGGCAGCCGTGGACAGGGTGAGGAGTGGCTGGGTTCAGATCTGCCTTGTGGGATTTCCTAATGGATTGAGAGTTGGTGCGAGACACAGAGTCAAGGTAGCTGCAAGGGGTTTGGCCCTGCGCACCTGGAAAAGTGCAGTGTTGAGACATGCAGCAACAGCTCCCCACCTAACTTCATAGTCCTGAGCAACCCCAGCAGAGTGAAAATCCTGCTTCCCAATGACTCCAGCTGGAACACAGTGGAACGTAGTAGGCACTCACCACTCACTGCTGAGTGGTAAATAAGTTTATTCAACAGATGTTTATTTCAACCTACTCGGTACCAGGCCCCATATCTACACAGTGAAGACAGATACAGTCTTTGCATTTCTGAAGTTTGCAGTCAAGCTTCCTATCTGATGAAACTAAGGCAGGTAGAGAAATGAATGATTGGCTACGATGCCCACCTTCCTGGGGAATGTGGTATCTTTACGGAAAGTTTTAGACCACAAAATGGCCCTCTAACTTCAGGTTTCAGCCTGGCTATTTCCAGGCAGGGCAGCCTTCTGGGTGCATCTCAGATTACACCTGGGAGGCCACCCCACCCACACACTCAGCCTGCCAGAGCCCTGACCACAAAAAAAGGTGTCCTGAGACAGCAGCCTTCCTTTTTTTTTTTTTTTTTTTTTTTTGAGACAGACTCCATTGCCCAAGCTGGAGTGCAGTGACACGATCTCAGCTCACTGCTCAGCTCAGCACTGCTCGGCTTGGCTTGGTTTCCAGGGCTCAGGTGATTTTCCACCTCAGCCTTCTGAGTAGCTGGGACTACAGGCATGCACCATCACGCCCGGCTAAATATTGTGTGTGTGTGTGTGTGTGTGTGTGTGTGCACACGGGGGCGTAGTTTTTGTAGAGACAGGGTCTCGCCATGTGGTCTCAAACTCCTGGGCTCAGGCAATCTGCCCACCTTGCCCACCCCAAGTGCTGGGATTACAGGCATGAGCCACAGCGCCCAGCCTCCCCCTTCATTGTTGAGACATTCTCTGTAGCAGTCAGGGTCTCAGCAGCAAACAGAATGTATCCAAAAGGGGTGACCAAGGAGAATTCTACAGAACAGCCTATCATAGAGAGGTAGGCGGGGTTGAGGGACACCCACAAGGGACAAGGGACAGTGAGGCCCACTGCGGCCAGCAAGAGCCGAGGCCCCTCCCCTCCAGGGCTGGGGAGCAGGGGAAGGAGCAGGAAACCCGAACCAGGAGACCTAGAGCTTCAGTGGGAGCTGCTGACAGGGGCTGTGGCCTTCAGGAGAGGGAGGTAGCCACCGCCCACCAGCAGCCCAGCAGGGAGTGGGTACCCCATCTACTCCCCTCTCACCCTCCAATTCCTGCTGGTCCCTCCCTCTGGCTGACCGAAAGGGAGCCTGGCAGAAGCATTGTAGAAGTCATCCTGGCGGGCCCCGGGGCATGCGGAGCGGGGTGGAGTGCGTGTCCGCGGGGCACACAGGGAAGGGCCAGCACACACTCTTTATCCCAGAGGCCCCATCTGTTTCCTTTGGTCAGGCTGGGAAACTGAGGCAGGGGCCGCTCAACCTGAGGAAACTGAACTCCACAGCAGGCAGAAGCCTGAGGGGTTCGAGCTGGGAAAAGGCACAACCACCAGTACGCAGTTTGGGGCTGTGGGAGAGGGGTGTGGGTGTTTGGCTATCACCATGGCAACCACTCTAAGCTGCCATCCAGGTCAGGCCAGGGAATGGCTGGAAGTCACTTTTTCCATCACCTACCCATTCCAGTCCTATCCCTCTTTCCTTCCTCCTTGGCCCCACACAGCGTGACTTCCCCTGTTGCTCCGTTCCCAAGCATGAGAACAATGGACGCTGCTGGCTCACAGTAGGGTGAGAAGCTCGGGCTGGCACACCACGTCGTGGGGAGAGGAAAGCAGAGGGGAAGAAGTTACAGAGGGAGATGGCACAGGGGGTGCCAGAGAACCCAGAGTGAAGGAGAGAGGATTACGGTGGAGGGCCGCTGTCCAGGAGCGGTGACCTGCCCCCTAGCACGTTCAGCCTGTGGTCAGCAAGCAGCTTTCATTGGTGTGGCGACACCAGGGCATACCAAACTCTGTCCTGCCCCTGCCAGTGGGACAAGGAGCAAGGCCCAGGATGGGAGGGGATTTTATTCATTCCTCCTTATAAATGCACCAAAAAGGGTTACCAGGGAGCTGCAGATTCTAGACAGACAGGGCACCAAGTCTCCCTCCAGGACAGACTCCTAGAAGAAGGATGTTCCTTTTTGCTTAGAAAGACAAACGTGGGAAGGGAGGGGCCATAGCGTTACTTAGGGGACTTCACTGTGACACAGGCTTTTGATGCTGGTCAGTCCTGCTGGGCCGGGTTACTCCAGGAAGCAGGGCGGAGGCAGCCTGCCAAGCCACTCTCCTCTCCCACAGGCCTCCCCTCAGTCTCTGCTCTGCAGCCCCTCTCAGGGTCACTTTGCTCTACTCCTCCTCTCTGCCTTCCCAATTCCAACCTGCCCCCTGAGCTCATTTGGTTCAGATTCTTCCTCTGCATAAAGTCTTTGATCGCTGGTCACACAGGCTGCACCACCTCGGTGAAATTCCAACACATTAACTGCTTACAGCACGCAGTTTTCACCCAGCATGACACACTTATCTTCCGATGTGGATTGCCTTACTGCCCTACAAACAGCCCAGAATTGCCTCACACCCAACTACGTGCACTCAGAT
The DNA here is from genome assembly GCF_001698545.2 of Rhinopithecus bieti. NCBI lineage: Eukaryota > Metazoa > Chordata > Mammalia > Primates > Cercopithecidae > Rhinopithecus > Rhinopithecus bieti. The sequence continues at coordinate 2,136,896 of NW_016807690.1, forward strand.
TCAATGAGGAGCAGAGGCAAGATTCTAGGACCTCCCGTTGTCAGAGGTTTTAATATCAGCCGCTGAGATCTTGGGGGTTTCCTAAAAAGGGCAATTACCCCTCACTCTGCCAAACAGGCAAGAGAAAGCTCTGTCAGGGTCACACCGGTGTCATCCACAGGCACCAAAGCACGTCTTTGCAGACTATCTTATTTGAATCCCATGGCAATTTTGTGAGGTACCCATTTAACAGGTGAGGAAATTGAGGGTCAAAGAGGTTAAATGGCATGTCCCAGGCCACAGTTAGTCTAGAACCCAGGTCCCTAGACTCCTAGCTTAACACCTGGAACCCAGGAGAAATACCTAGTATCCAAAGAAGAACAAAAAAGGCTACCAAGCCAGGTGTGGTGGCTCACGCCTGCACTCCCAGCACTTTGGGAGGCTGAGGCAGGTGGATCACTTGAGGCCAGGAGTTCGAGACCAGTCTGGCCAACATGGTAAAACCCCATTTCTACCAAAAATGCAAAAAATTAGCCGGGCATGGAGACACACGCCTGTAATCCCAGCTACTCGGGAGGCTGAGGCACGAGAATCACTTGAACCCGGGAGGCGGAGGTTGCAGTGAGCTGAGGTCGCACCACCGCACTCCAGCCCGGTCGACACGGCAAGATTCCATCTCAAAAAAAAAAATAATAATAATAATAATCAATGCTATGAAGCTGGGAGATATCTGACCCAACGTTACTCCAGGGTGGAAAGCAATACTAAAAGAGAAGGATCCTCCTCCGGGGCAGATGCAATCCCTCCCTCCAGCCCACACAGGGAAGCAGACAGATGTAAGCGCTCACGACAGTCTCCCGGCTGCCAGCATGGCGCTCTGAGCCCTCAGGGTTCCAGGTTCCAACCCCAGGTGAAAGGCTCAGAGGAGGGTCTACTCTGCCCAGAACCTCTGAGGGAATGAACTCCACTGGGAGGGGGAGAATACTGGTGCCTGGTAACGAGGGAAATCCAGTAAACTGAGGCAGGGGCCAGAAGAGGCTGAGAAGGCACAGGAGTCCAAAAGCAGCACTTACCTCTAACCTCTATTCCAAAACAGCCCTAGTGGGAAAATCCTGGGCACTCTTTACCAAGGAGAAGAAAGGGAGTCCGCCCTGAAGTCTGCAAACATAGCTGCACAGAAAAACCACAGGAACTGTTTCTTCGAAGTACAGATACCTAGGGCTACCTCAGCCTAGCTTGTTGAAATCCAGATGCCCAGGCAGAAGCACAGATCTACTCAATTGGAATCTCTCGAGAGGGCTCAAGCACGAGCCTTCTCTTTAAGTCTACTGTATCAATGTACAATAGAGGTTGAGAACCACTGCTTTCAAAAGGCTGGGGGCATCTGTGTGTTGAACATGTCTCGAGAGATTCTAATGAACCCCAAGTCAGCCCTGCTCTGCTCACAGGTATATGGGAAACCTTGCTAAAAGGTAACTCACCCCAAATCAGCAAGTGTCATCTACAAAACCAGCAAGGGGCCGGGTGCGGTGGCTCACGCCTGTAATCCCAGCACTTTGAAAGGCCAAGGTGGGCGGATCACAAAGTCAGGAGTTCAAGACCAGCCTGGCCAACATGGTGAACCCCTGTCTTTACTACAAACATAAAAAATTAGCTGGGCATGGTGGCGTGCGTCTGTAATTCCAGCTACTGGCAGAGGCAGGAGAATCGCTTGAACGCAGGAGATGGAGGTTGCAGTGAGCCGAGATCTCACCACTGCACTCCAGTCTAGGCAACGGAGCGAGACTCCATCTCAGAAAAACACACAAACAAACAAACCAGCAAGGGGACTGGTGGGAGCCAGAGATCAGGTCCTGGGGCCATAGGGAGAGCTAGCAAGGAGGAAAGAGGCAACTGGGAACAACTAGAGAGCTTGGTCCTTTGGCGGCAGGAGCAGAGCAAGCAAGGGCAGCAGATTTGCTTAAGGAAAGTGGCTCCTTCTCCCAGGGCTGAGTTTAACACTTTGCTCTTCCAACTCTGTGAAGGGCTGAACCCTTGACAGTAAGTATATTACCAGACCCCACCAATGTCTGAACACGGCCTCTAAAGTTAGGGAGTCAGGGGAATTCCCGCACTATATTTCCTAGCTGTGCGCTCTTGCAAAAGTTACCTTGCTTCTCTGAGCTTCTGTTTGCTCAGCTACCATATGGAGATAAATAATAGCACTTATGTCCTTGTGTGGTTGTGAAAATCAAATGAGATCATTAATGCCCGAGGAGCCATTGGAGCAATACCTGGCACACATAAAGATTAGCTCGTAGGCACATATATATAAATATCCATACATGTTTATATAAATATGCATCTCTATATATAATTATATACTTCAAATTATACACACAAAATAATACAGTTGATAATAATACAAAATACAATATAATAATACAAAATAATACAGCACCAATCCTCAAGCAGTCAAAATAATTTGTTTTTTCAATGACAGCATTCTCGCTTTTGCCCAGTCTGGTCTTGAACTGGGGTACTCAAGCAACCCTCCAACCTCAGCCTTCTGAGTACCTGGGACTACAGGCTCCCACACCTGAGTGTAACTTTTGGCTCCCCAAAACTACCAATAGCCTACTGTTGACTGGAAGCCTTACAGATAACATAAACGGTGGGTAAACACGTATTTGATGCTATATGTATTATATATTGTATTCTTATAATAAGGGAAGGTAGAGAAAAGAAAATGTTATTAGGAAAATAGTAAGAAAGTGTATTTACTATTCATAAATGGAAATAGATCAGGCATAAAAGCTGAGGAGGAGGCCGGGCGCGGTGGCTCAAGCCTGTAATCCCAGCACTTTGGGAGGCCGAGACGGGCGGATCACGAGGTCAGGAAATCGAGACCATCCTGGCTAACACGGTGAAACCCCGTCTCTACTAAAATACAAAAAAAACTAGCCGGGCGACCTGGCGGGCGCCTGTAGTCCCAGCTACTCGGGAGGCTGAGGCAGGAGAATGGCGTGAACCCGGGAGGCGGAGCTTGCAGTGAGCTGAGATCCGGCCACTGCACTCCAGCCTGGGCGACAGAGCGAGACTCCGTCTCAAAAAAAAAAAAAAAAAGCTGAGGAGGAGGGAGAGGAGGGTTGGTCTTGCTGTCCCAGGGACAGTAGAAAATTCTCGAATAAGCATACTCTCGCAGTTGAACGCCCTGTTGCTCAGGGTCACCTGTATCTGTAAAACGCAATCTTAGCGGAGTGCTGACTATACGCCAGTCACTATTTTAGGCACTTTGCATGCACCTTGTGAGTGGGAAGTCCAGCAGGGCTGACTTGTGAATTCTGGGACTTCTGGAGAGTCCCCACGTCCGTGGGCGGGATCTCCAAGGTGAAACCGGTGGCCCAGGTTTGGCAAGTTTTCCGCAGCTTTAACACACTCGGATTCTGAGCCAGATCCTGTCAGGACACCTTCTTCAACCTGCCAAGCGGGGACCCACCCAGGAGTTCCTATTTTTCCCTGATTTGCTCTGAGAACAGGCCAAAACACCGGGGCACACCGAAGGAAGACTGGGCTTTCTCCCCACGTGTTTAGCTAGGGGCACATTTCCCCTGCGGCGGCCGCCCATGGCCGGTCCTTGGCAGAGCTGTCCCTCGAATCCGGGCCGAGCCGGGGCCGGCCCGAAACCCGCTCTGGGAGGGAAGCCACGCCCGGCCCCAGGAAAGGTGCGACGGGAGGGCCCGCGGGAACGGCCCCGCCCTGGCCCGGGAGCCCTGCCCTGTGATCCCGGGAGGCGCGGTCTCCTGGTGGCGGGGGAGTCCCGGGAGGGTGCAGGGCAGCGCAGAGCCTGGGATCCCGGAGGTTCAGGGCGCGGCCGGGCAGGGAAGCGAGGGGCGGAGGGGGCGCGGCAAGCCCACGGAGGGCTGACTCATCCTCGCGCCGCCCCGAGTCACCCGCGGCCCCCCGGCGGCCCCGTTCTGCCGCGCCCCCCTCGCGGCCACGCGCGGAAGTGCAGCCGGGGTGCCGTGCCCCGCCCCGCCCCGCCTGCGCCCTCCTCAGAGCGCCGAGCTGTTTTTAAGCTCCGGCGACAAAGTGCCAATCGGCGGCAACCCGGGAATCCAGAAAGGACATATGGGGTACATTGGAGTATTTTTGCATTTTCTTGTAGATAATGGGGTCTCGCTCTGTCACCCAGGCTGGAGTGCAGTGGCGCGATGTCGGCTCACTGCAACCTCCAGGTCCCAGGCTCGAGCGATCCTCCCACCTCTGCCTCCTGGGTAGCTGGGACCACAGGGGCGCGCCACCACACCCGACTAATTGTTTCATTTTTTGTAGAGACCGGGTCTTGCGGTGTTGTCCAGGCTGCTCTGGAACTTCTGGCCTCAGCCCATCCTTCGGTCTCGGCTCCCAAAGCGCTAGGATTATAGGCATGAGCCACTGCCCCTGCGCCCACTTCTGCTTTTAAAAAATGAGTCTCAGGGCCCTCTCCTGGTACCTCCTGTCCCCCAAGGCCATCTCTCCTCTGGCTTCTCTTCTCACTTCAACCAGCAGAGAGACAAGGGTTCCTCATGAGAGCCACTCCTTTGCAAAAGTCCCCCATTTCCCTTCCCTCTCTCTCCCTCCGTCATACTCTCCTGACAAAGCCTTGCCCTGGATGAACCGCTCCAGGCCACGCCAACAGTGCCCAGCATTGGTGGAGGAAACACAACAAGCAGAGGGTACCAGGAGCCAAGGCCAAGTGGGAACTGGAAGCTGGAACAGCCCAACTACCCACCCAGCCTGCAGAGGAGAGACCAGAAATAGCCCTTAGCTTCCAGGGAGATGGCGAGTGATCTCATCCTGCGCCTGGTCAGCAGGCCCTTGAGAGCAGTGGTCTCTTCTGTCTTGCTCTCCACCCCATCCGGACTTGTAAGCCCCATTTGCCCACAGTAGTCCCTCAATAGAAATGTACGAAATGAATGGATGGATGAGGGGCTCTGGGCTGCAAGGGAGAAGGAAGCAAGCAGAAAGCCTTCCTCCTCAGGGGGCTCCCTCCTCCACTGTCATCCCCAAGGGACTAGGGTCCTGATGTGAGTGCCTAGCAGATCCATGCCTGGCCCCAGCACCCTGACTCGTAGCCCTCTGCCCGGAACAGTTACCCATTTCTCCTTCCCGGTGGAGCTGGGTCCTGAGATGGTGGCGAATTCACTGGCATTGAACAGAGACTGGACTAACAAGGGCGACCAGCACTTACCCAGTGCCACCTACCACTGTGCTAGCATAGATTTGTATTTAATACACCTACCGTGGGAGGGAGGGGGCTGCTATTGTGCCCATACCAGGAGAAGGGAATGAAGACTTAAGGAGTGGCATAAGGATCATTTGCATAGCTCTTAGTTATTTGGGCAACACATTCATTTAATTCCACAGCAATGTGGGGAATACGAGGGACTCTTCCCTGCTTTCCAGGTCAGCAACACAAAAAACAAATGATTTGCTCAAGGCCACACAGCCCCAAGTCCTCAAACACCAAGTTCTGGCCTTTTTCCATTTCCTGCCACTGCCACTCCACCTTTCCCCACCCCTAGGCAGCAAGAGTGACTCACCCTCTGAACTCACTCCACATCCCATTTCCAGCACCCATGAGTAACTCTCCCTTTTAATAGCTTTGCACCAAGAACAAACCTAAACAAAGAACCTGCTGGGACGTGAACTCCTCCTTCTCTTTAGTTCCCGCTGTGTCTCCAGTTTCTAGAAGGGCCAGATCCTGGGACTCAGTAGGTTTGTTGAGTGAATTAAACCTACACCAAAGGACCCCAGGCAGTGCCAAACAGACCTCAAACAGACTGGAGGAGAGGGAAGTGAAGGAGAGGGGGTGGGAGTCAGTTCTGGTCCCAGAAAGAAAAGAGATACTTCCTAGCATTCCTTTAGTGGCCAGTCTTCATGCCTCATATCCTATGCGGTCAGAAAATTCTTCCTCAAATCTAGTCTTGATCTTATTCTCACATTCCCCACACACCTTAGGAGCAGGAAACGAGGTTGGTGTCCTCCTGGCTCCCCATGCCTGCTTCCAGAAGTTACACCCCACCCCTGCCCCCACCCCACCCCTTATGAACATCCTTTAAGAAGCAGGGCATCCCGTTCCAGCGCTCTCTCCTCCTCACTGTCTTCTTCTGGCGTCCTGCTCACCCCCTCATTTCCTGAAGGCTCAGCCCCTGGCTCCTGTCTTGCTCTGCACCCACTCCTCTCATTATTCCAGGCAGCCTCCTCATCTGTGCGAGGGACCTGTCCACCACCAGGGCCTCTTTGTTCCTTGTCCTCTTCCTCTCTGATTACCACTTCCTCCACCCCAGCCTCCCACTCCTGGGGCCACATCCTGACTTTGTCGTTTACCTGAAACTGACCTACCTCCGAGGCCCCGGCTCCATCCCCCTCTCTGTCTACCTGTCCCCCAAGGCCATCTCTCCTCTGGCTTCTCTTCTCACTTCAACCAGCAAAGAGACAAGGGTTCCTTATGAGAGCCACTCCTTTGCAAAAGTCCCCCATTCCCTTCCCTCTCTCTCCCTCCGTCACACTCTCCTGACAAAGCCTCGCCCTGGATGAACCGCTCCAGGCCACGCCAACAGCGCCCAGCATTGGTGGGGGAAACACAACCACCTGAGCAGATGAGGGCACTGGCACTTCTTGCTCGCCACCCTCCAGTGGGCTCCCAATGGCACCAACAGACCTAAGATGTTTGTGAAGTTGGTTCTTGCCCACTCTCCGCTGTGGCCACTATGCACAGTCTCCAGCAGCCTAGAACTCTTCCCCCAACCATGCCCCCGATTTCACCTGACACACTTCTCCCTTCGTGGGGAATGTAGAGTCATCAGATAAGAACTTTCTTAAATTCCTAAGGCCAAATTCACCACTTACATGAGAACCCGCCTCCTATTTTTCTCCTGATAGCACAGAAGAGGGGACCCCAAAAACCAGCCATCCACAGGCGACCTGGGCTCTGTCCTCTCATGTGTCCCCACTCTGCCAACTGCATCTTCACCCTCTCCCTGCCAGATCTTCCCTTCAGCATCAAAACATGAATCTGGGGGCCGGGCGCAATGGCTCACACCTGTCATCCCAGCACTTTGGGAGGCCAAGGTGGGCGGATTACCTGAGGTTAGAAGTTTGAGACCAGACTGGCCAACATAGGGAAATCCCATCTCCACTAAAAATACAAAAATTAGCCAGGCGTGGTGGCGCTCACCTGTAATCCCAGCTACTCAGGAGGCTGAGGCAGGAGAATCACTTGAACCCAGGAGATGGAGGTTGTGGTGAGCTGAGATCGTGCTACTGCACTCCAGCCTGGGTGAAGGAGTGAGACTGTCTCAAAACAAAACAAACAAACAAAAACCCATGCGTGTGGTAACACGGGCATCTGAAAAAGCCAAAACGATCACCCAAAACTCCCTCCTTTCCACCTCCCCCTCGCTCAAGACTGCCTCATTTCTCTGCTGTCTTTCAGAGCCCAGCCTCTCTGGAGCTGCCTGCTCACGAGGCTGCACCTCCCTCACCTCCATTCTCTCTTGTCTGGCCTCTGCCGCTCCCTCCCGCCTGAAACTGCTCTTGTCTAAGTCACCAACAGCCTCCACAGCGCCCAGCACAGTGGGTGCCTCATCCTCTCCCCATTGTCTTTCACAGGGGACACCTCCATCGTGAGCCACTCCCTGCTCAGTCAGCTCCTGGTGCTGAGCCTCCTGCTTTTCCTCCCACTCTGTGCCTCTTCCACCAACTCTAAGCATCAGGGGCTGGTCTCGGCCTCCTTCCTCTCCATTTGCACTCTGTCTAGGCCTAGACCATCGCTTGCCTTAGATACCATCCCCAGCACGTGGACTCCCGAAGTCTCTGTGGCACAGACTGCCACTCGGCTGAAGACTCAGACCTGACTGCCTACTTGACCTCACCACGTGAAAGCCGCCAGGACCTTAAAACAGAGCCTCGCTGCCTGCCCGTCCCATCAGCAGGCCCACACCACATGACAGGCCAGCCCAACTCTGACCTGGACCACAAAACACCCTTGCGCTTATCACTGCACCCAATCTCTCCTCTATCCCAGCCAGAGTGGTTCTGGAATTTGTACCAAGTTCATGTATTTGATCATTTCCAAAACATCAATTAAAAAGAAAAAAAAACTTTGAAAGCAGGGTATCAAAGAGATACCTGTACACCCATGTTTATAGAAGCGTTATTCACAACAGCCAAAAGATGGAACCTACCGGAGCACAGTGGCCCACACCCATAATCCCAGCACTTTGGGAGGCCAAGTCAGGAGGATCACTTGAGCCCAGGAGTTCAAGACCAGCCTGGGCAACATGGCAAGGCTCTGTGAATACAAAAAAATTTTTTTCAATTTTAAAAATTAGCGGCCGGGTGCGGTGGCTCAAGCCTGTAATCCCAGCACTTTGGGAGGCCGAGACGGGCGGATCACGAGGTCAAGCGATCGAGACCATCCTGGCTAACACGGTGAAACCCCGTCTCTACTAAAAAAAATACAAAAAACTAGCCGGGCGAGGTGGCGGGCGCCTGTAGTCCCAGCTACTCTGGAGATTGAGGCAGGAGAATGGTGTAAACCCAGGAGGCGGAGCTTGCAGTGAGCTGAGATCCGGCCACTGCACTCCAGCCTGGGCAACAGAGCGAGACTCCGTCTCAAAAAAATAAATAAATAAAATTAAAAAAAAAAATAAAAATTAGCTTGGTGTGGTGGTGTTTGCCTGTAGTCCCAGCTACCCGGGAGGCTGATGCAGGAGGATCACTTGAGCCCAGGAGGTTGGGTGAGCTATGTTTGTGCCACGGCACTCCAGCCTGGGCAACAGAGAGAGACTCTGCCACAAAAACAAAACAAAACAAGAAAAGGAACCTTCCCAGTGTCCATCAGCAGATGAGTGGATAAGCAAAATGCTATATACAGTGGAATATTTAATTCAGCCTGAAAAAGGAAGGAAATTCTGACACACGCTAACATGAATGAACAGTGAGGAAATTATGCAAAGTGAAATAAGTCAGTCACAAAAGGACCAGTACTGTATGATTCCACTTAGCGTCCTCAAGATCACAGAGAAAGAAGTAGAATGGCAGTTGCAGGGGGAGAGGAGAATTAGGGGGGCTATTGTTTAATGGGTTCAGAGTTTCAGCTTGGCAAGGTGCAAAGAGTTCTGGAAACAGGTTGCACTGCAGTGTGAATGCATTTAGTACAACTGAAATGTACCCTTAAAAATGGTTAAGATGGCTGGGCACAGTGGCTCACGCCTGTAATCCCAGCACTTTGGGAGGCCGAGGTGGGCGGATCATGAGGTCAGGAGATGGAGACCATCCTGAAACCCCGTCTCTACTAAAAATACAAAAAAATTAGCCAGGCGTGGTGGCAGATGCCTGTAGTCACAGCTACTTGGGAGACTGAGGCAGGAGAATGGCATGAACCCGGGAGGCAGAGCTTGCAGTGAGCCAAGATCACGCCACTGCACTCCAGCCTGGGCGAAAGTGCGAGACTCCATCTAAAAAAAAAAAATAAGAAAGAAAAAATAGTTAAGATGGGGCCTGGCGTGGTGGCTCATGCCTGTAATCCTAGCACTTTGGGAGGCTGAGGAGAGTGGATCACCTGAAGTTAGGAGTTTGAGACCAGCCTGACCAACATGGAAAAACCCCATCTCTACTAAAAATTAAAAAAATACAAAATTAGCCGGGTGTGGTGGTGCATGCCTGTAATTCCAGCTACTCAGGAGGCTGAGGCAGGAGAATCACTCGAACCCGGGAGGCGGAGGTTGCAGTGAGATCGTGCCACTCCACTCCAACCTGGGCAACAAAATTGAAACTCCATCTCAAAAAAAAAAAAAGGTTAAGATGGTACATTTTATGTTTTTTGGTTTGTTTGTTTTTTTTTTTTTGCCATGATTAAAAGAAAAACCCATAAATTAGCTCAAGTTTCTTTCTGTCTTGCTTTTACTTCTTGGTTTTTTGAGAGGAAGTCTTGCTCTGTTGCCCAGGCTGCAGTGCAATGGCGTGATTTCGGCTCACTCTGCCTCCCGGGTTCAAGTGATTCCCCCATCTCAGCTTTCACCATGTCAGTCAGGCTGGTCTTGAACTCCTGACCTCAGGCGATCCACCTACCTTGGCCTCCCAAGGTGCTGGGATTACAGGCATGAGCCACTGGCCCAGCCTCTCCCTTGCTTTAAACTCCACGATGGTGTCCTGTTTCACTCAGAATAAAATCTGAATTACTGGCCTGGCCTAGAAAAGCCCTGCTGACTGCACCCCCTGCCCAGCCAGGCCGGGCTCTCCCTCCCTGTGGGCTCTATCCCAGACTCACCTTGAGCTAATATGCTGTTTCCTCGGACAAGCCTCCGCTAGCCAGTGTACCTGCAGGTTTCCCTATGGTCTCTGCTGCGCCCTGTTCATTTCTTTTGGAGCACGGTTCCCAGTGCGTAGCTACATGCTGGTGTGTTTAGTGTCTATCTCCCACCCCCACAACCTCCGTCACCACCTCCTCCAGGCATGAAGCTTCTTGAAGGCGGGGACCAATGCTGTTTGGTCGCCACTCTATCCCCAGCACCCAGCACAGCTCTGGGCATGTCCTTGGTGCCTTCCACATCTTCGCTGATGAATGGGTGAGACTCTCTCTCAGTGTGGCAACAGCGCAGAGCTGGCCACTCCAGGAACTGAACCCCAACCTCACCACTTCCTGGCTGTGTGACCTGGGCAGTCAACCTCTGTGAACTTCAGGCTCTTCACTGATAAAATGGGGACATCTTGCAAGGTAGTTTGAGGATTGTATTACATAACCTATATAAAGTGTTTGCCCCTGGTCAACAAACTGGTCCCTAACATTACTGTATTCTACGCCTTCAAGGGGATACTTCTACGTAGGCAATAATTCTTGACTTTTGGTGGGAGGAGACGGTCAAATACACCTTTGAGAACTTGATTACAACTATAGAATTACCTCTAGGCCGGGCGCGGTGGCTCATGCCTGTAATCCCAGCACTCTGGGAGGCCGAGACGGGCAGATCACGAGGTCAGGAGATCGAGACCATCCTGGCTAACACGGTGAAACCCCATCTCTACTAAAAAAATACAAAAAAATTATCTGGGCGTGGTGACGGGCGCCTGTAGTCGTAGCTACTTGGGAGGCTGAGGCAGGAGAATGGCGGGAACCCGGGAGGCGGAGCTTGCAGTGAGCCGAGATCACGCCACTGCACTCCAGCCTGGGCGACAGAGCGAGACTCCGAAAAAAAACAAAAAAACAAAAAACAAAACAAAACAAAAAAACCCTACCTCTAGATAGACATATGTATAAATTCTGAGGTTCACTGACCATAAAAAGTCCTACCATGGTTGCCAGGTTAAGAACCCTGAATGTAAGGAAAGAAACAAAATTAATGTGGTTAAAGAGCTGAAAGGTGCGTAGCCGTCAAGAACACATGGAGAAGCACAGGAAGGCCAGACCCAGAGGGGGTCCAAGGCTGGCGTCCCTAGTGCCACAGTGCTCTCTGGCGGTAGATCATAATTATTGCAGCGTACCCCCAGGCCAGAGGAAGAAATGTAGGACTCGGAAAATGCCGGAGTCCACTCTGTCTCCCCTCAAGCCTCCAGATGGCCTCTGTCCACCCATCTGTCCTTCAGTCGTCTTCCCCACAGCCCATCTCTTAGGAATTTGATATCTCTTAAGGCAGTGAAATGTTTCTCAGAGTGAGGCCCAAGGACAGTTTACTCAACAGGTCCTCAGGTAAACAGTTTCAGAGGACAAAGTGATCAACAATTTTGTTCCCCTACTTTTCACAGATCTGAAAAGTGACAGTGATTATGGCTGTCACAGAAATATTATGTTCTAATAATGATTATGTTTTTGCCACTTACTACAATCTTAAAATTCGCACAAGGGTTTTCCAGGACCGCTTGAATTACCTTGAGTGATCCTTTTGTTGGACTGTTTCTTTTTGGAAACAGGGTCTCACCCTGTTGTCCAGGCTGGAGTGCAGTGGCTCAGTCTCAGCTCACTGCAGCCTCAATCTCTGGGGCTTAAGGGATCCTCCCACCTCAGCCTCCCAAATAGCTGGGACCACAGGCATGCATCACCATGCCTGGCTAATTTGATTGTTTGTGGGGACAAGGTCTCACTATGTTTCCCAGGCTGTTCTCCACCTCCCGGACTCAAGCAATCCTCCTACCTCAGCCTCCCAAAGTGCTGGGATTACAGGCATGAGCCACTGCACCCGGCCACCTGGGCTAATCTGATTTTCCATCCTGTGCAGGTTTTTGTTTATATTTTAAAATGTGCTTTATGCATCCATATAGTTGTGCAATATCTCCAAATTACAAAAGTTATTAAATGGCTCAAAAGTGCCTCACTGACTCATCAGAGTAGCAATGAAAATGAAAATACATTTGACAGCTCAGAATAATGTCATCCACATAAACAGTGACCAGGATTTCAGTGGGAATATAAAATAGCTGTATGTGCTAGGAAGGAAAAATGGAAATGATTATTTAGCCCAAGCAGCAAAGAGAAACTGCAGAGAAGAGAAACCTCAGAGATTATCTAGAAACTGGGTTTTACTGGCTATTCACTCCTTGTCCCCAGTGAATTATCTGCTATAAAATGTCAGGTCTTAGCTCGAAGTCATCAGATCTTTTGTATCAGTCACAATCAGAGTCTACTGATCTTTTTTTTTTTTTCCCCAGAATAAGCACAAAGCAACATTTTCCAGAATAAAAATTTAATTTTGTGCAAGAATATAGCATATCATTCAAAACTGCCCTCACTCCTACAGCTGCAAGTCACTGGATGACAAAGAAGCCAGACAAACCAGCTGGGAGGTTAATGACATTAATACTTAGAGAGAAGTGGCTGGGCATGGTGGCTCACGCCTGTAATCCCAGCACTTTGGGAGGCTGAGGTGGGTGGATCACGAGGTCAGGAGATCGAGACCATCCTGGCTAACAAGATGAAACCCCGTCTCTACTAAAAACAAAAAAAATTAGCCGGGTATGGTGGCGGGCACTTGTAGTCCCAGCTACTCTGGAGGCTGAGGCAGGAGAATGGCGTGAACCCAGGAGGCGGAGCTTGCAGTGAGCCGAGATGGCGCCACTGCACTCCAGCCTGGGCGACAGAGCACGACTCTATCTCAAAATAAATAAATAAATACTTAGAAGCAGTTTTATCAAATGCCACTGTTGCATGTCACATAACAATGGCAACACACAAGAGCAATCACCATGATGTGTATGTGCTAGCAGAGTCCTTTTTTTTTTTTTTTTTTGAGATGGAGTCTCACTCTGTTGCCCAGGCTGGAGTGCAGTGGTGCGATCTCGGCTCACTGCAACCTCCAACTGATTCTCCTGACTCAGCCTCCAGAGTAGCTGGGATTACAGGCATGCGCCACCATGCCTGGCTATTTGTGTGTGTGTGTGCGTGTGTGTGTGTGTATGTGTGTGGATATTTAGTAGAGACAGGGTTTCACCATGTTGGCCAGGCTGGTCTTGAACTCCTGACCTCATGATCCACCCACCTCGGCCTCCCAAAGTGTTGGGATTACAGGCATGAGCCACCACGCCCAGCGAGAGTCCTCTTCATGGCTGGCTAAATTCCTGATGTACAGACTGAAATGACCTTCATGTGACTCAGGCTGCGGTCACTAAGGACACATTCCTTTCAATGTGATCATGTGGAAACAGGCAGCATGTACAAGGGAATGCTTCCCTGTCACTCCAGCGCCCCACCCCACACACACACCATGAGGTACTCAGACCCTAGAGAGCAAAGGTGAACTGCATTTTGTTTTAATTTGACATTTTTATCAAGATACAATTCACATAACTTAAAAGTTACCATTTTAGGATGGGTGGTGGCTCATGCCTGTAATCCCAGCACTTTGGGAGGCCGAGGCGGGCGGATCACCAGGTCAGGAGATCGAGACAATCCTGGCTAACACGGTGAAACCCCGTCTCTACTAAAAATGCAAAAAATTATCCAGACGTGGTGACAGGCGCCTGTATTCGCAGCTACTTGGGAGGCTAAGGCAGGAGAATGGCGTGAACCCGGGAGGCGGAGCTTGCAGTGAGCCAAGACCGCACCACTGCACTCCAGCCTGGGCAACTGAGCAAGACTCCATCTCAAAAAAAAAAGACCAGGCACAGTGGCTCACACCTGTAATACCAATACTTTGGGAGAACGAGGCAGGCAGATAGCTTGAGCTCAGGTGTTTGAGACCAGCCTGGACAACATGCCCAAACTCCATCTCTACAAAAAATAAAATAATTAGCCCAGTGTGGTGGTATGCACCTGAGGTGGGAGGATCACTTGAGCCTGGGAGGTTGAGGCTGCAGTGAGCTCTGATTGTGCCACTGCACTCCAGCCTGAGCGAAAGAGTGAGACCATATTTAAAAAAAAAAAAGTTAGTCCAAAATCTCTCCCTATACCATCCCCTGGCAACTGCTAATCTGTTTTCTGTCGCTATGGATTTGCCTATTCTGGGCTTTTTATATAAATGGAATCATACAATATGTGACTGGCTTCTAAACAAAATGTTTTCAAGCTTCATGCATGTTGTAGCATCCAACAGAACTTCATGCCTCTTTACGGCTGAATAACATTCCATTGTATGGCTACGCCACCTTTTGTTCATTCATTAATCACATCACTGAATGGACATTTGAATTACTTTGGCTAATTTTTTTTTTTTTTTTTTTTTTTTTT
>NW_016807690.1:2153268-2161620 GCF_001698545.2 Rhinopithecus bieti
TTTTTTTTTTTTTTTTTTTTTTTTTTTTTTTTTTGGAGACAGGATCTCCTTCCACTGCCCAGGCTGGAATATGGTGGTGCAATGTCGGCTCACTGCAGCCTCAACCCCCCAGGCTCAAGCGCCTCCCAAGTAGCACACCATCATGCCTGGCTAATTTTTTTTTATTATTTGTAGAGATGGGGTCTCACTACGTTGCCCAGGCTCCACCTGTGTTTCCTTCTTAGAGTTTTATAGTTTTAGCTCTTACATTTAGATCTTTGATATATTTTAAGTTTTATATATGGTTATGATATGAGTCTAAATTCGTTCTTTTGCATGTGGACATCGATTTGTTTCAGCATCATTTGTTGAAAAGGCGATTCTTTCTGCCACTGAATGGCTTTGGCAACATTGGCAAAAGTCAATCGACCATAGATGTGCGGACAGGAATTTTTTTTTTTTTTTTTTTTGAGACGTAGTCTTGCAGTATTGCACAGGCTGGAGTGCAGTGCAGTGGGGCGATCTCCGCTCACTGCAAGCTCCGCCTCCCAGGTTCACGCCATTCTCCTGCCTCAGCCTCCCACATAGCTGGAACTACAGGCGCCCGCCACCACACCCGGTAAATTTTTTTTTTTTTTTTTTGAGATGGAGTTTCACTCTTATTGCCCAGGCCGGAGTGCAATGGCACGATCTTGGCTCACTGCGACCTCTGCCTCCCAGGTTCAAGCGATTCTCCTGCCTCAGCCTCCAGAGTAGCTGGGATTACAGGTATGCGCCACCATGTGGGCCTGGCTAATTTTTTTGTATCTTTAGTAGAGAGGGGGTTTCACTACATTGGTCAGGTTGATTTTGAACTCCTGACCTTGTGATCTTCCTGCCTTAGCCTCCCAAAGTGCTGGGATTACAGGCATGAGCCACCGCGCCCAGCCAATTTTTTTGTATTTTTTAGTAGAGACGGGTTTCACCGTGTCAGCCAGGATGGTCTTGATCTCCTGACCTCGTGATTCGCTCGCCTCGGCCTCCCAAAGTGCTGGGATCACAGGCGGGAGCCACCGCGCCCGGCCGATGTATGGACTGGATTCTGTTCCAGCCATCTCTTTATCTATCCTTATGCCAATACCACATCGTCTTGATTACAGTAGCTGTGTAGTAAGTTTTGAAAGGTAGGAAGTAGGCCGGGCGCAGTGGCTCAAGCCTGTAATCCCAGCACTTTGGGAGGCCGAGACGGGGGTGGATCACAAGGTCAGGAGATCGAGACCATCCTGGCTAACACAGTGAAACCCCGTCTTTACTAAAAAAAAAATACAAAAAACTAGCCGGGCGAGGTGGCGGGCGCCTGTAGTCCCAGCTACTCGGGAGGCTGAGGCAGGAGAATGGCGTAAACCTGGGAGGCGGAGCTTGCAGTGAGCCGAGATCCGGCCACTGCACTCCAGCCTGGGCGACAGAGCGAGACTCCACCTCAAAAAAAAAAAAAAACAAAAAACAGAAAGGTAGGAAGTATGAATCCTTTAACTGCATTCCTTTTCAAGATTGTTTTGTTTCTTTTAGGTCCCATGCAATGCTGTATGAATTTTAGGATCAGCGTGTCCATTTCTGGGGTTTGGGGGGACAGTTTCAACAGGGATTGCATGGACTCTGTAGATAAATTTGGTATCAACATCTTAACGATATTAAGTTTTTAGACAATAACCATAGGCTGTCCTTTGATTTTATTTAGACCTTGTTTAATTTCTTTCAAGAATATTTTTTAGTATGCAATTATTGCATTTCTTTGGTTAAATTTATTCCAAAGTATTCTATTCATTTTGATACTATTCTAAGTAGACAGTCTTCTTAATTTCATATTCAGGTTGTTCATCGCTAGTGCATAGAAATGCAACTGATTTTTGTATATAGAAAAGCCCAGAACTTGTAATGTAACTGATCTTGTATCCTGCAACTCTGCTGAACTGGTTTATAGCTCTAATTGTCTTTTGTAGATTCTAATTATTTTTGTAGATTCCTTAGGGTTTTCTATATATAATATCATGACATTTGCAAACACAGATAGCTTTACTTCTTCCTTTCCATCACACAAGTTTTTTTAAAGGCAGGATGACATTTGTGACATTGATATGCTAACGAAGAGCATTCATCTCATTGCAAAGGGTTTGTTCAAGTAATATATCTTAGTGACACACCAGAACCTATGACTCAGGACCAGTATTTTACAACCTTCATGTTAGAAATAAAATACCAGGATTTCTTGAACTTAGAACTCTGGCACAGTTGCATCATGAACGCTTTACTATTTCTCAACATTGGATTTTTTTTTTTTTAGAAAGAAATCAAAAACATATTATTGAATATATTTTAAAACCACTGAGATTAAAAGGTAAACTTCATGTTATGCATATGTTACCACAATAAAAAAACAGTTGAAATTCAACATCAGAACATGAAATACTTTCCAACGAAGCCAAGGGTGGGATAAGAAATCTATTTGCCACCATCACCCAGGGTTAAAACAATCTTCCAAATTTTGAGTGTAGTGTGCTTACAGACGTAGGTCCTGTGGTGTGGCAAATCACCTTCCCTGACAATGTCCGCCACAGTTCTGAGTTCAAGTTTCATCAGCTTAACTAGGACTGTCTAACAGCCACAAAGTACTGGATGTCATTCCCAAAGTCTGACACCAAGCTGAATTTAAATAATCTAGTGATGACAATGTCCTTCTCCTTGATTTAAAACAGAGACACTGTTGTTACTTTTTTAGTGTTTTAATACATTATTTTAAAATTTGAGACAACTCTGATGCCCAGGCTGGAGTGCAGTGGTGTCATCATAGCTTACTGCAGCCTTGACCTCCCAGGCTCAAGCAATTCGACCACCTCAGCCTCTGCAGGCAACTGGGACCACAGGTGGTGCACCACCACGCCGGCAGGGACATTTTTTTTTCCAAGACAGGGTCTCACTCTATCACCCAAGCTGGAGTGCAGTGGCATGATCTTGGCTCACTGCAAACTTCGCCTCCTGGGTTCATGTGATTCTCCCACCTCAGCCTCTCAAGTTGCTGGGATTACAGCCGCCCACCACTATGCCCAGCTAATTTTTGTATTTTTAGTAGAGACGGAGTTTTGCCATATTGGCCAGGCTGGTCATGAACTCCTGACCGCAAGTGATCCGCCCACCTTGGCCTCCCAAAGTGCATGGACTACAGACATGACCCACCGGCAGTGCCCAGCTGACCATTTTTTAAGTTGACCCAAAATTTTGGCATTTTGTGTATTAAACACCCATTAAAATGGCCCATGGAGGCCCAAGTTTGAGACATTTATTTGGTAGAAAGAGCACTGGGCGGCCAGGCGCGGTGGCTCACACCTGTAATCCCAACACTTTGGGAGGCCGAGGCGGGTGGATCACCTGAGGTTAGGAGTTTGAGACCAGGCTGGCCAACATGGTGAAACCCCGTCTCTATTAAAAATACAAAAACATTAGCTGGGTGTGGTGGCAGGTACCTGTAATCCCAGCTACTTGGGAGACCGAGGCAGGAGAATTGCTTGAACCCAGGAGGTGGAGGTTGCAGTGAGCTGAGATCCTGCCATTGCACTCTAGCCTGGGTGACAGAGCAAGACTGAAAAAAAAGAAAAAGAAAGAAAAGAAAAGAAAGAGCACTGGGCCAGGTGTGGTGGCTCAAGACTCTGTCAAAAAAGAGAGAGAGGCCCGGGCGGGGTGGCAAGCCTGTAATCCCGCACTTTGGGAGGCGCCGAGATGGGCGGATTCACGAGTCAGGAGATAGAGACCATCCTGGCTAACACGGTGAAACCCCGTCTCTACTAAAAAATACAAAAAACTAGCCAGGCGAGGTGGCAGGCGCCTGTTAGTCCCAGCTACTCGGGAGGCTGAGGCAGGAGAATGGGCGGGAACCACGGGAGGCAGAGCTTGCAGTGAGCTGAGACCGCGGCCACGACTCCAGCCCTCGGCGACAGAGGCAGACTCCGTTCAAACAAAAAAAAAAGAGAGAGAGAAGAAGGAAAGAGAAGGAAAGAATGGAAGGAAGGTGGGGGAGGGGAGGGAGGGAAGGAGGAAGAGCAAGCACTGGGCCAGGTGGTGGTGGCTCAAGGCCTGTAATCCCAACACTTTGGAAAGCCAGGCAGGAGGATTGCTTGAGCCTAACAGTTAAAGATAAGCAGGACAACATAGACAGACCCATCTCTATTAAAAAAAAAAAAAAAAAAAAAAAAGTTTAAAGAAAGCACTGAACTATGAATCAGGAGCTCTAAATTCTAGTCCTGTTTTTGACCTTGGCTATGTTAAGCAATCTTTATAAGCCAATGTTTACTCATTTTCAGATGGATTGATATTTCTTGCCCTGGCTTCCTCACAGGGTTTCTATGACAAACAAATGAGAAAATAGATGCACAAATGCTTTGTAACCTTGGCTTTGTGCAAATGTGTGAAATGAAATAATCTTTTCAAAGTCCACCTGTCCCTCTGGCTTCTCTTTCTCTTGGTTCCTTTATACATCATATATACATCTCTGCCAGTTGCCAAACAACTGCTCCTCCCAGCTTTGCATGTATATATCTGCTACAGCTTTGGGGAACAAACTCTGCTTGTCCCTGGTGAAGAAAGGGGCCAGGTCTCCTAATCCTGCTCTAACTCTTCCTGGAGTCTCTCTCTCCATCTCCTGGGCTCCTCCTCTAGTTATGCAGAGGGAACAGGGCTTCTGATCAGCTTAGAGCAGCCCAGTTCTCTCTCACTCAATGGACATGGCCCCAGCTCTGACTGCAGAGATCTGTCCCTTCACTCCACTCGGTTCCTTGTCCCAGCTTCCCAAGGAGCCCCACATCTGAGATTCCATAGACAAAGACACTCCCCCCACCCCCCCACCCCCCCGTGGCAGGCTGGGAAGCTGTGAGGAGCTCTGAGCCAGAAAAGGGAGAGGACAGCCCCACCTTGTAGACCCCACCCTCTAGGAATGGATTTATGCTTCATTGTTGGCGGGAACCATAGAAACCACAGATGACCATGAGTCAGTAGATAATAAACAGGATTCTTTACAAACAGAGGTTGCCTGGGGCAACCCTAGGAAGGTGAGGCCCTGGATTTCGTGGTTTGGCCTGTAAGAACCTCCTAGCACCCCGGAACTCCCAAACATAATATTAGGCAATGCCAATGAGCGCAGATCAATAATTTGCGCAGGTAAGTACTTCTGGGGTTCCTATTCCAGATGCCCTGGCACTCTGAACTCCCCCATCCAAAGCTTCTTTTCATTCCTCAAACTCACCGTGTGGTCTCTTGGCTCTTAGCTTTCCTACCCAAGCCCCCAACTCCTTGAAATTCTCTTCCCTCTTCTTACTCAGAAAATACCTATTCATTCTTCAGACCTCAGCTTAAATGTCAGAACTCCGGCATAAATGTCCCTGATTCCTGAAAGTGTCAGAAACCTCAGAAAAGAGGGCCAGGCATGGTGGCTCACGCCTGTAATCCCACCACTTTGGGAGGCCGAGGCCAATGGATCACTTGAGGTCAGGAGTTCAAGACCAGCCTGGCCAACATGGTGAAACCCTGTCTCTACTAAAAATACAAAAATTAGCTGGGCATGGTGGTGCGCACCTGTAATCCCAGCCACTCGGGAGGCTGAGGCAGGAGAATTGCTTGAACCCAGGAGGTGGAGGTGACAGTGAGCCGAGATCTCACCACTGCACTCCAGCCTGGGTGGGAGAGTGAGACCCCGGAAACAATGAGATCTTACTTCTCCCTCACAGTCTGAAGACAGAGCACTTTCCATGGCGTGCTGATGAGCCAGGGTCCTGGGCTCCTTCCGGTATGCCAGCCCTAGGGCAAGTCTCTGAGTCTCAAGGTCCAGGACTGCAACATCTCCTGTCCAAACAGCAGGATGGAGACAGGACAGGATAGGAAGGAAGTAGGAGAGGGGTCAAGGGCTCATGCTGGCTGGCGTCCCACCAGCCTTTTGACATGAATCACCCTTCCGCCACTTTATAAGAGAAAGGTAGACCTCTTATCAGTGGTAGGCAATAGCAGGGCAGTGAAAACCGTTTCCCCACCACGGCCAAGGCAGGGAATAGAGGCTGCATTGTCCCTAGAGAATTGTAAAAGACTAACCCACCGAAAGCTCTTTGTTATCCCCTGGGCCAGCAATCCTAAACAATGTCAGTGATAAAACATTCCTCCCTGAAAATGCATTTTATTGGTCTAAGATCTAAATCTAAATAAATGCTGTCATTACCACTGAGTTTTCATTATATGTGAACTTCGGCCGGATGGGCGCAGTGGCTCACACCTGTAATCCCAGCACTTTGGGAGACTGAGGCAGGTGGATCACTTGAAGCCAGGAGTTCGAGACCAGCCTGGCCAACATGGTGAAACCCCATCTCTACTAAAATACAAAAATTAGCCAGGCGTGATGGTGCACGCCTGTAATCCCAGCTACTCAGGAGGCTGAGGCGGGAGAATCACTTGAACCTGGGAGGCAGAGGTTGCAGTGAGCCGAGATTGCACCACTGCAGTCCAGCCTGGGTGACAGAGTGAGACTCCGTCTCATAAATAAATAAATAATATGTGAACTTCAAGTTAACTTGTTTTTATAACTTAGCGTTTAAATAACATTATCTCCTGTGCAGAAATTAAAGCTGAAAACTCTAGTTATACAGTGAGCCCCGGACACCCGCAGACTCAGCTACACGGGTTTCCTCCTTCTGGCTGGTCAGCGCCTCCGTCCCTGTGGAGCTGCTATGGAAGCAGGAGCTTGGGAGAGCCAGTGACACCATTTTACACTCAACTCCATCTTTTTTTTTTTTTTTTTAAATTTAGAGACAGGGTCTCCCCATGTTGCCCGGCTGGTCTCAACTCCTGGTCTTAAGTAATCCTCCCGACTCGGCCTCCCAAAGTGCTGGGATTATAGGTATGAGCCACGGCACCCGGTCAATCAACTCCATCTCAAAACTGGAAAGGCACACACACACACACACACACACACACACACACACACACACACACGACAGGCACATCCCTTGCTGGTCACAGCCTATAGTCACGGTGTGTTTATAGTTGAGGAAACAGTCTAAAGATGCCTACAAAGACCCACTCCGACAACAATGGAGAGTCCACATGTCCCGATACCCATATCAACATATGCTCTGAAGACAATCATAGTTATACCTTGATGTATTAATACTTACACACTAAAACGCTACGGAGAGTTTTCTTTAAATCAACAGAGTTATCAACTCTCTCATGCAGTCTGCTCACCCACATGTAGACACAGCTTAGTTTAACCTTCATATCGACCAGACCCCTATATGAGAAAAACTTAAAGCCGGGGCAGTCCTCTGCTTGCTTCCTGAGGACACCCTCCTGTGTAACAGAATAGCTTTCGATAAACTCTCTTCTTACTGCACTCTGTGACTTGCCTTGAATTCCTTCGGGCACAAGATCTCAGAACCCTCTGGGCTCTGGATCAAGATCCTTTTTTCCACTAACAGAACCACATATCTCTGCCTTTCAATGGTAGATTCAAAACACACAATGATGGTGCCATGATTGCAAAGACAAAGGAATAACTTGAGTTATTTTCCTCTTGTCTACTTGGACTTTTTGTTTGTGTTAAAAATTTAAAACAGCGAAAAAGAGGTCAGGTGTGGTGGCTCATGCCTGTATCCCAGCACTTTGGGAGGCCATGGTGGGAGGATCACTTGAGGCCAGGAGTTCAAGACCTGCCTGGCCCACATGGTGAAACCCTGTCTGTACTAAAAATACAAAAATTAGCTGGGCGTGGTGACACACGCCTGTAATCCCAGCTACTCGGGAGGCTGAGGCACAAGACCCACTTGAACCCAGCAGACGGAGATTGCAGTGAGCTGAGATTGCACTCTAGCCTGGGTGACAGAGTGAGACTCTGTCTTAAAGAAAAAAAAAAAGTGAAATGGAAAGCAAATTACAAGTTGTAATATTTTTGTTTTATGAGGGCCAATATGGAAACTTCAATTCATGATTATTGCTGAAAATAACTTTTGTAGAGAAAGGGGGTGTTAAGAAATAATCCATGCTGGTCAGGTGCGGTGGCTTATGCCTGTAATCCCAGCACTTTGGGAGGCCAGGCAGGTGGCTCTCTTGAGCATAGCAAGAACCTGTGTCTACAAACAATCATAATAATAACCTACGCCACATAGAATACTTTAGGCACCACATGACCTCTCAACTTTCCCAAATTTTAAGATAGAATGCTTGGAGTGTAAAAGTGTCATGGCCCTGAAAAAAGGATGCTTCATAATATCAGTTTGAGTTGAACCAACGAGTGGATAAAGAAAATGTGGGCCGGGCGCGGTGGCTCAAGCCTGTAATCCCAGCACTTTGGGAGGCCGAGGCGGG
>NW_016807690.1:2164936-2172838 GCF_001698545.2 Rhinopithecus bieti
TCAGTAATTCTAGTGATAGAATGTGAGAGACCAAATGGGGCAAAATATTAGTAACTGACAAGTCTAGGTAAAGGGTATACAAAAGGTCATTATATTATTCTTGCAAATTCCTAAAACTTTGAATTTTTTTAATAAAAGTTAAAGAGAATTATTTCATCTTAAATGTCAACAATAATATGCTAAATGTTACATTTTAAAATATAAAGAAAGATTTTAGATTCAAAAGTATACAAAGATGTATGCAGTTTTTCAAAATGGTTTTGGTAGAACAGATCCAAAGTTTGAAGGCAAAACAGTCTTTTTTTTTTTTGAGATGGAGTCTCGCTCTATCGCCCAGGCTGGAGTGCAGTGGCGTGATCTGGGCTGACGGCAACCTCCGCCTCCCAGGTTCAAGTGATTCTTCTGCCTCAGACTCCAGGGTAACTGGGATTACAGGTGCACACCACCACGCCCAGCTAATGTTTTGTATTTTAGTAAAGACGGGGTTTCACCGTGTTGCCCAGGCTGCTCATGAACTCCTGAGCTCAGGCAATCCACCCGCCTCCCAAAGTGCTAGGATTACAGGCGTGAGCCACCGAGCCCAGTCACAGGCAAAACAGTCTTAGGGAACATACCTGCTCTTGTCTCATTGGCCAGATTTTGCTACATAGTCACTGGTATCCACTTCCCACAGGTTAGTTCCAGGAAATCAGATTCTAAGATGGGGATATGAATGTAAGAAGTTGATTTGGAAGTCTCTTGAATTTGACCCTTGCGGAGAAATGAAGCAGGATTAGGCACAGGGGGAAGCACGGGGATGATGCAGTCATCACCAAGGCCCTAGCCACAGGCAGCTCTGCAGCTAGGACAGCCCTGCAGAGTTAACCCCAACTGGAACAAGCGGCCCAGACTTTTATGCTTCCACATCAGCCACTGAGTGGATACAGGTGGCCCCAGCAAAGGGCGCAGAATCTTGGGTGAAGCAATTCTTTAGCTGAAGCAATCACTGGGAGAGGAGACTCAGCTGAAGCTGTCTCGACAGTGTCCACTACATTTCCACTTTACAGACAAGGAAGTTGAGGTATACAGCAATCAGCTGCGTGTAGTGGCTCACACCTGTAATCCTAGCACTTTGGGAGGCCGAGGTGGGTGGATCACTTGAGGTCAGGAGTTAGAGACCAGCCTGACCAACAAAGTGAAACTCCATCTCTACTAAAAATACAAAAATTAACCAGGCATGGAGGCGCACCCCTGTATTTCCAGCAGCTCGGGGGGCTGCGGCAGAAGGATCACCTGAGCCCGGGAGACAGGGATTGCAGTGAGCCGAGATCACGCCACTGCACTCCATCCTGGGAAACACAGCAAGACTCTGTCTCAAAAAAAAAAAAAAAGAGTATAGGCCGGGCACGGTGGCTCAAGCCTGTAATCCCAGCACTTTGGGAGGCCGAGACGGGTGGATCACGAGGTCAGGAGATCGAGACCATCCTGGCTAACATGGTGAAACCCCGTCTCTACTAAAAAAATACAAAAAAAATAGCCGGGTGAGGTGGCAGGCGCCTGTAGTCCCAGCTACTCGGGAGGCTGAGGCAGGAGAATGGCGGGAACCCAGGAGGCGGAGCTTGCAGTGAGCTGAGATCCAGCCACTGTACTCCAGCCTGGGCGACAGAGCGAGACTCCGTCTCAAAAAAAAAAAGTATAGCAATTAAATAACTTTCCCAAGATCACAGAGCTGGTAAATGGTTGTATCCATTCTCCAACACCACATTAGTGCTGCGTAACAAGCACCCATAAAATATGTACTAACAGGCTAATAACAATAAAAATGTACTTTGGCACATGAATCAATCAGGTTGGCTAAGTCATTCTGCTGATTTGGTCCAAGTTAGTCAGATTTCGGCTGGGCTCCCTCGTGTGTTTGTGGCTATGGGTCAGCTTTCCTCGCCTGGTCTAGGATGGCCTGAGCTAGGATGACTTTCTCTCCTGCATGTGGTCTCTTGTCCTCCTGAGCTTGTTCCTCATCATGGTGGGAAGCTTCCGAGACAATGAATGTGGACAAAGCCTTTGGAGCTCCAAGACTAGAATGAGTCGGTCATTACTTCTACCACATTCTATTGGCCAAAGCGAATCACAAGGCCAAGCGCAGAGTTAGTGAGGGAGGATCTTACCAAATGGCATAGACACTCAGAGATGTAAAAAATCAGGGACAAGCAACCATAGTGATGGAGCCCGAATGCAAACTCCAGAGACCTCACTCCTAGAGGTCTTACTCCACAGTCATCTCCCAAGCAAATCTTTAATTAGTATCTATGTCAAGTTCCACCTGGCCTGGCACTGGGAAAGAGCAAGGTCCTGCTTTTAAGGAGTTTACGGCCTAGATAAGACGCCAAGACACCCACGATGAATGTTTGGTAGCAAGAAAGGTAAGGCAAACGTAAGAGGGGCAAATGCAGCAGGAATCGGGGCAGGGGAGGTACTGTGGACCACGTTGGTCCAGGAGGGTCTGGGCAGGGATTGATTCAGGTCTTGGAGAATGTGCAGAGTTGAGTCAGATAGTAAGGAGGGATGCACACCTGCACCTCCTCCTCCTCCTCCCCCAGGTAATGATGGAGGGAAGGGAAGGAAAATAGACAGAATGCAGGGCCTGTGAAGAAAGTAGGTTTTTTTTTTTTTTAATTTTTTGAGATGGAGTCTTGCTCTGTGTCACCCAGGCTGGAGTACAGTGATGCGGTCTTGGCTCTGCAACCTCCACCTCCTGGGTTCAAGTGATTCTCCTACCTCAGCCTCCTGAGTAGCTGAGACTACAGGTGCATACCACCACACCCGGCTAATTTTTTGTATTTTTAGTAGAGATAGGGTTTAACCGTGTTAGCCAGGATGGTTTCGATCTCCTGACCTCGTGATCTGCCCGCCTCGGCCTCCCGAAGTGCTGGGATTACAGGTGTGAGCCACCGCTCCTGGCCTGAGGAAAGCAATTTTCTAAATCCCCTCTCTGTTGTCCCCTCAGCCCCTTAGGATTTCCTTTTATCTGCCTTGGCCAGGCATTGAGAGCCCAGCATGCTGAGGACAACAGTATTTCATTGTTACATGGATTTACTATCTTCCTTTTGAGGACTGTGGGTGAGCCATTTTTGTTTTACTGAGCAGAAAGGCAGACGAGATTACCAAAGGACAAGAGTAGATGGCTCCATAAAGGAAAGGGAATGGAGCCACGGGATGGGGAAGATCAGGAAAAGGGGTTGGAAGGAGACAGAAGAGGGAGCAGGAGAGGAGAGGACTGAATAGATACTATGAGGAAGAATATTTTGGGGAGAGAGGAATGAAGATGCCTGTTAGGAAACGATGCTGTATAATGAGCAACAGAGCCCCGGGGGGTTTGGGCTCCAGCCAGCAGCCTTCAGTAAAGACCAGCCCTGGCCAGCAGCCTTCAGTAAATACTTCTCAAAGCTTTAGGAGTTAGATTTCTTGTGTCTTCAAATGCTGAGATGACCTTTAGGGCTGAAACAAGGCAGTCAATTTTATCTGGTTTCCTTTCCATACAACAGGCTTATCTAAAGCAACTTGTTTATTTTCCTATTGGATAGTAGTCAAAGGTGCCAGCTTAGGAATGAGACAAGTGAGTTCAAATCCTCACTTTTTTTCTTGCTAACTTTGTCATCTTGAACATGTCATATAACCTCTCTGAGCCTGTTTCCTCCCCTGTGATAGGAGTATGATAGTATCTACCTCATAGGATTTTTGTGAGGATGAAATAAAATAAGACATATAAACTTGTGTCTTGCACATAGTTATTGCTTTAATAAGCTAGCTCTGGCTGGGTGCAGTGGCTCATGCCTGTAATCTGAGCACTTTGGGAGGCCAAGTCAGGAGGATCCCTTGAGGCCAGGAATTCAAGACAAACCTGGGCAGAGGCCGGGCGCAGTGGCTCAAGCCTGTAATCCCAGCACTTTGGGAGGCCGAGACGGGTGGATCACAAGGTCAGGAGATTGAGAACATCCTGGCTAACACGGTGAAACCCTGTCTCTACTAAAAAATACAAAAAAACTAGCCGGGCGAGGTGGTGGCGCCTGTAGTCCCAGCTACTCGGGAGGCTGAGGCAGGAGAATGGCGTAAACCCGGGAGGCGGAGCTTGCAGTGAACTGAGATCCGGCCACTGCACTCCAGCCCGGGCGACAGAGCGAGACTCCGTCTCAAAAAAAAAAAAAAAAAAACCTGGGCAGAGAGGGAGACCCCCTTCTCTATAAAAAATTAAAAATTAGCCAGGTGTGGTGGCACACACCTCTGGTCTCAGCTACTTGGGAGGCTGAGGTGGGAGGATCACTTGAGCCCAGGAGGTTGAGGCTGCAGTGAGCCATGATCACACCACTGCACTCCAACCTGGATGACAAAGCAAGACCCTGTCTCTTAAAAAGAAAAAAATAGTTAGCTATTGTTATTATTATAATGATCCAATGATCCCCAAATTTAGTTATTTTATCCTCATTTTACATACAAGGATGGAGATATAGACAAATAAAATCCAACTGCCCCCAAAGCCTGATGAAGAGCTTTCCTATGAACAAAGACCCTGGCCTGAGACAGAGATGACTCCAAGCCTCTGAGCCCTGCACAGTGCATTTGTCCTCTAAAAACAACAAACTAACAAGTGCATGAGCAGTAAGGGAGGCAGAGATCCATAACTGAAGGTCATTTAGGCAGGCAGAAATGATTAATGCAAAATTAAGGTAGAACCCGACACAAAATGGATGCGAAGTCAGAGGCAGACATCTGTCCTACATACTCACAGTGGTCTCCTGTTTGGCAGTTGGCAGCTGGACCAAATGTCCTCTCTAAAGCTTGTTAGATACAGAAATTGAGCCAGCTCTTCCACATCCTGGCTTTGTGATCTTGGTGAAGCTATTTTACCTCCGAGATTCAGTCTTGCACCAACTAAGTGGGATGATACTGGTAGCATCTGCCTCTTGGGTTGCTGTAAGGAGAAATGGAATGATATCTTCTCAGCATCTCACCCAGTGCCTGGTGCACAGGGTGGTTCCTCAGACCTTGTCTGCCCGTATGAACCCAAACTCAGAACATAGTCTCTGAAGGAAGGCAAAAGGATCCAGGGTTTCTAAACCTGCTAAAATGACTGAAACTGTGGTTCAGTTATCCAAAGAGGGGTTCATGATACAGAGAAGGGTATTCCCCAGAGCACGAGGAAATTAAATTTAAGCTGGAAGTATTTGGGTCAGAGATGAGAAAGAACTTCTGAAAGTCAGGGTTGTCAAATTAAATTAGAAATGATGATTTAAGAGTGTTGTGCTGCTAGTGTCTACTCTAAGAGGAGAATACCAGCTCATCTGCCTGGGCTGGGCAAGGTGTGCCATCATGAGATGGGCCCAGACAGTCAGCCACCCTGGGCAAATGGGCCTCAAAATACATGTGCCCTAAGTGAGGACTGGCTGTGACCCTGGGCTAAGTGACGAGGGCCGCAGAGTTAGTAGAAGTTGGCCATTGGGGAAGGACTGTTCTAGTTTTTTTTTTTTTTTTTTTTTTTTTTTTTTTTTTTGGAGGCGGAGTCTCGCTCTGTCGCCCGGACTGGAGTGCAGTGGCCAGATCTCAGCTCACTGCAAGCTCCGCCTCCCGGGTTCATGCCATTCTCCTGCCTCAGCCTCCCGAGTAGCTGGGACTACAGGTGCCCGCCACCTCGCCCGGCTAGTTTTGTATTTTAGTAGAGACGGGGTTTCACCGTGTTAGCCAGGATGGTCTCGATCTCCTGACCTCGTGATCCACCTGTCTCGGCCTCCCAAAGTGCTGGGATTACAGGCTTGAGCCACCGCGCCCGGCCAAGACTGTTCTAGTTTTGAAGACATTTGCAAGGGTTGACCCAGAGCCTTAAACTGCCTAGGTGCATGTAAGTTTGAGTCATCCTCAGGTGGGATAAACCTGAGAGGACCCAGTGTCAGCGCAGACCTGAGAGAAGAAATCAAATGACCACTGGAAGGAAGGGGGCTTGAAGGAAGTGACCCCACTCACTGAGCAGAGCCACTTGAACAAAGGCATTGACCCTGGAAGAAGCATTGCTGGAGGTGTTGGGCACAGGCAGGAACCGTCCGCCAAGGGCATCAGCCCGCGCTCCCGTTTGGGGAGAAGTGTTGGACTACAAGACCACTTGGGGCCCATCTGACTCAGGAAGGAAGGCCAGGCCTTGGAGGCTTGTCCGCTCCTGCCCCCAAAGACCAAGACAATGCAATGAGGTTTCATTGCATTTCCAGGGGAGGTCACTAGGGGAGACCATGGCTGTCAGGTGCAGTGGGGCAAAGATAGAAGGCCAAGAAATAAAATGGCTCCAGACATCTTTCACTTTGGATATGCCCTTGTCATTCCTGAAGGCCTGAGCAGCCTGGAAAGAGAGAAGGATGGGGAACATTTCCACAGCTGGGACCTTCGGTGCCATGGCCTCAACATCACCTGCTAAGGAACCTGCTGGAGCTCCTGAGCCACAAAGACCCTATAGGTCTGGTTAAGATTCCATAGCCCTTGGCTGGGCGCGGTCGCTCATGCCTGTAATCCTAGCACTTTGGGAGGCCGAGACAAGTGGATCACAAGGTCAAGAGATCAACACCATCTTGGACAACATGGTGAAACCCCGTCTCTACTAAAAATACAAAAAATTAGCTGTGCGTGGTGGCGGGCACCTGCAGTCCCAGCTACTCAGGAGGCTGAGGCGGGAGAATCACTTGAACCCGGGAGGCGGAGGTTGCAGTGAGCCGGGATCGCGCCACCACTGCACTCCAGCCTGGCGACAGAGCAAGACTCCATCTCAAAAAAAGAAAAAAAGAAAAGAAAAGATTCCACAGCTCTTGGTCCAGCCCCTTTTCCTCCTTCTCTACCTAGCTGACTACTACTCATCCCTCAAGTCCCAGCACAAAGCTTGCCTCCTCTAGAAGCCATCCCTGGCTCCCCTGTGTAGTAACTGGTCCTTCCAAAGTGTTCCTGCAGCTCCCAGTTTATCCCTTCTATGTCTAACTTCCATATCAATATTCTATTCACCCATCTGTTCATCCAGTGTTCTGTTCACTACAGGGCATGTTGGCTGAGGTGAACAGCCTACTAAGGAGGCTGAGGTGGGAGGATCACTTGAGCCTTGGAGGTCTAGGCTGCAGAGAGCTGTGGTGGTGCTACTGCACTCCAGTCTCGGTGACAGAGCGAGACCCTGTCTCAAAAAAATAAAAAAAATTCCATAGCCTCTCTGGGGCTGCATGCCAAGCAGGAACGCCAAACTGAAATTATGGAAGAATGCCAGGTATCTAAAAGGCAAAGGTGGTTCCTTTGGTCAGGGATGGAACAGTACAGGCCAGTCTATCTGCAAGTCATTCTGTCTGGGTCCTCTAGCAAGTCAATCCAGTTCAATTCCCAAACACCATGCCAGTCTTGTGTTAGGCTGGTCCCTGCCCTCAGGCATAGGCAGCATATGCTAATATCAACAGTAGTAGGCAGAACAAGAGTGCCTTTTAAAGAAACATAGCGGTCAAGGCTGTTGCAACCAGGGAGGAAAGTGATCAGCCTGGCTGCGGGATTATTAGGAAAGGCTTCGTGAAGGAGGCAGTCCTAGGAAAGACCTCGAAGGAGGCAAGTGGAGACGGAGGACAAGGCACCCAGCTGAGGGGAACAGCTTGAGCAAAGGCATGGAGTCAGGAAAATCGAGGCAGACCCAGGGAATGGAGACACACCTAGGGACTGAGTAGGGAAGTATAACTGAGGTCAAATCGTGGAGGTCCTGGAAGGCCAAAAAGAAGGTTTGTCCTCCTAAGCCACCACCCAGAGATCCTCGACTTGGAAGCTGGGATATTCCCAGGGAGCCAATAGGGTAGACCCTCAGGAGGCCTTTAGGGAAGTCTGCTCTTCAATTTCTTTTTATTAATTAATTAATTTATTTATTTATTT